>NC_071653.1:568145-795684 GCF_014839835.1 Dryobates pubescens | reverse complement strand
TCTGAGGTTTACAGGACACCAAAGCTACCGAGGAGTCATTAAAAAAGCTCCTGCTATTCCTCTGCTGCCCTATCGGGCTGGACTCCTTTGCTGGAGGGAGCTGCAGGCAAGAAGGCAGTGCTGCAGGAGACAGCTCTGGCCAGGAGCAGCTCTCTGCACAGCACAGCAGGGCTGAGGACCTGCCAGAGGATTTCTAGGAGATGAGGAAGGCAGAGAGAGCTTCAAGGTGTCCAGGACTGGGAGGGTGACTGAGAGCTGACTGGAGGAGAAGTCACTGCAGTCACTGACATGGTGAAGCTGTGGGTGCAGGACACTGCAGCTGTAGCTCCTGCAGGCATCTCCATCTCGGCAGCTGATACTCAGCTGAAGGCTCCTGGAGTGTGCACACAGAAGGAGGAGCAAAGCCCTTCAGTTCCATCCTGTGAGCAGCAGTGAGCAGAGCTGGGTAAGGAGAAGGCTTCACCCCCATTCCCTCTGCCTTTCTCTCTTCCCTTCACTCTCTCTGCAGCACCGCAGGCCTGCTCCCTGTTTCTCCACCTTTCCATGGTTGTGGTGGTTTTAGGCAATGCTTTAAAATTTAGTTACAGATTTTGAGCAGCAAAGTAGAAACAAAATAAATAGATCACTCTTGGGTGTGAAAAGGAAAAGAAAAGATTCTTCTAAACAAAATCCCTGGATAAAAATCTGGAATCAGGGGAGCTGTACCATAACAATCCTCTCTCTTCTCTTCTGATCTCAGCTGTTTTGCTAGCTGGGGAGAGATCACCTGTTTTGGCTGGCCTTGGCTAACTCTAACCCACTGCTTTTTTTCTCTCTCCATTCCTCCTTCCTCTCCTGGAACAGGTTATGGGCAGTGGAACAGCTTCCCTGGTCTCTGACCAGGGGGGTTTTGTGTTGTTTCTTAATTGCAAATACCTGTCTAATATTGTCACTCCTGGATGTTCTGTACCTGTTCATTGCATTCCATTGCAGAGTGTAGCTCTTGCTTGTCAATACAGCTTCATTTGCTTCTAACTGAGCTGCTCTGGCAAAGTTAATGCTGGGGGGAAATTTCAACCCACCACAATGGGACTCTTTCTTATTCTCTTGGATTGGGTTGTTGGTCACTTTCCGTTCTGACTCCAGAGGAATCTTCCTGGCAATTCTGGGTCCCTGCTGTGTTTGAAGCTGATGAACTCTGCCATGGGTTGGTAGAGATGGGACTGAGCTGATCCATTCCTCATGCAGCTAAGAGAGGGAGGTTACAATGAGGCTGTGTGGCCGTTTGACACTGTGCCTTTAAGGAAGGGGCACACTGGCTAAATGTTTGTAAAATATTTTGGTATTCTAAACGAATTTCATTGGTAGGATTGTGGGAGAGAGATTGGACCCAGGGGAGTTGGGAACTTTCTCTCAGTCTTCCTTCCTTCGCTGTCCCTCTCGGCTGGATCTGCTTCTGGGATTCTGGCCAACTAAGATAAGATACTAACTCCTGTGCAAGGCCTTTCTTCCTTTCCTGCCCTGTTAACCATCCACATCTCTTTTCTACCACTTTTGGGGGAGAAGGGAGGTAGGGGGGTGAAGGGGGCACAGGGGGAAACCCCCTCTGTGGGGGGTCTGGTTTCTGGTTGAGTTCATTTGCTGTATATTCCTGTATATATTGTAAAATACCTGTATTTGTTGTGTTACACAGAATCTGTTTCCTTGTAAAATATAATCTCATTTCTCCGACTGGGTTTAGCCGTGGTCTCTTTCTCAGTGGGGGAGGGAAAGCAGAACCTTTCTTTTCAAACCACCACACATTCTTTTATTGGCTCACCAACGTGGGGCCGGGTAATTAAGTAATTAAGTTGATTTATTGCTTGTCTCAGCCGAGAAACGAAATTAAGATGTTGTGGTTTTTAAGCAGTTGCTGTTTTCCGTGTGTTCTATGTTGGTCTACCGGTACTGCATCGGGTTGATGTTAGACCAAATAGGTAAATATTTAATGTGTAAAATCTATTTGTGGTTTATGCATAGGATCCAGCTGTTGTATGTTTGGGTTTTTTTCGGCTCACTAATTACAGCAATATAATGTCTTCCACTTTGCTGATCGAGATAAGGGAGTTTAACACTTCAGGAGGTCAAAGAGTAACTTTAAGTGCTGGCTGGGATCTTAAGGTGATTTATTTGACGGGTGTAATCCTGCTGTTGCTGATAATTAATGTCTATCTGCTGTGGGCTCTATATATAGAGAAAAAGGTTTCTCAACCATGTTTTGTGATTAAACAAAAATCTAGGAAGCGTAGGCGTTCCTCTAAATCTGCCCCAGAGTCCTCGAGTGACGAGGAAGGGGCTGCGTCAGTTACAAAAATAGCAAAACCTATTGGCAAAGCTGCGTTAAATGCTCCACTCTATGACTTTGGCAAGCAGCCAGGGGCAGCTCCCATTCCCAAGATGGCGACCGGTAGTGAGGCAAGGTCATTTCCGTCCGCCATGACAGGACCGGAAGGGGCCCCCACAGCGGCTGGTTTAGATCAGGACCTGTCAGCTTCTATCAGGATGGCTGTAAATTCAAACACAGCTCCAGTTAAACAAGTAGCAGTCTTAAAGACCAGAGGTGGAAAGGCCAAAGCTGATCCAGGAGCTAGTGGAGCTAATGGAGGAGAAGAGCAGGAGACTGATCCTGGTGAGGGAACCTCTGCTAAACAGGATGATCCTGGTGAGGGAACCTCTGCTAGGAAAGGGCCTGCTGGAGATGAACAGAAGGTTCGTCTTAGAGATATAGCTGAGTTATTGAGATCATCACAGGATGGAGATGCAGCTAAGACAGCAGCTGGCAGTGGTGCTTCTCAGCTTAAAGAGATCCTTAGGAGAGTGACAGCAGGATTATGGGGACAAAACGTTCAGGAAGATGTGATAGATGAAGAGGAGGATGACCTGCAGAGCTGCTCGTCACCAAGGGAGGAGATTCGCAATGTCCGCAAAGATTACCTCAGAGCAGATAAGGAACCCATCCTATCTTGGCTTGCTAGGTGTTATGATACAGGTGCTCCAGCTCTAATAGTTGGAGACAAGTCAGCAGCTCAGCTAGGAACTCTCTCAAAGGATAATGGAATAGACAGACATCTAGCCAGGATTCTCGGTAAGGTTAATCTGTGGATACGCCTTTTAATGGCGGTTTCCCTGAGATACCCTTCCCGAGATGATCTTCCATGGAATCCTAAGCCCTGGACAACCATAGATGAGGGAATTAAGCGTCTGAGAGAGTTTGCCATTAGAGAGATACTCTATGGTGACCATGATACTCTGAATCCTGACGATATTCCTGTGGCAGCTGGTCTTGCTAAAAAGCTTATCAAACTTGCTCCTTCCAATTATGCAAATATTTTGGCAAGCAGAATTGTGGCAAGAAATTATGGTGGAGATCCTCCTACGGTTGGCCAATTCACTGATCAACTAAGACAACTGGATGATAGCATGACACGTGTTTCTTTGGTTTCAGCCATTGAAACGCTGTCTGGAAAAATTGAGAATTGCATGAAAGAGCTTAAAGATTCCATATCCCAATTGGCACAAAGAGATGATTCCAAGTCTTCCTCCAGGTGGTGTGCGGTTTCAGCTGTGAGGAATAGACGTCCTCAAAGGGGTCATTCCAAAACAGGCCAAACCAAAACAGACCACCAAGGCAATCACGTAGGACCATTTGGATAACTCTACGTGATCAGTTTGGTGAGAACATGAACAGGTGGGATGGTCAACCAACTTCTAATCTTTTCAGGAGACTGAGGGAACTGCAAAGTGGCAGAACCCAGGGTAGCAATACCAGAAGGGTAGCTGTTACTTCCACAGTTCCCCAGGACAACTCCAGTAGCTCCAACAGTGGCTCCAGTTCTAACACTGCACAGTGTGCTCGTTGCACCTGTGGAAATGTTCCCCACAATTAGGGTGCCCTGCCTCCCGCCAGGGGAGGAAGGGATAATGGAGATAACAGAATCTATTGGGATGTGTACATCCAGTGGCCTGGCACTTCACACTTTCGGAAGTACAGGGCCTTGGTTGACACAGGAGCTCAGTGCACCATATTGCCATCAAATTATCAGGGATCGGAGTCCATAACTATTCTGGGAGTCACTGGTGGATCTCAAGAGTTAAGTAAGGTAGAGGTTAATGTAAGTTTAACTGGTAAACAGTGGAAGAAGCATACAGTTGTGACCGGACCTGATGCACCTTGTATTTTGGGAATTGATTTTCTGAGAGAAGGGCGTTTCAAGGACCCTAAAGGTTACAAATGGGCTTTTGGAGTAGTTTCTGTAGAAATTGATGGACAAAAGCTGAAGCTGTCTGCTAGACCTGAACTCTCTGATGAATCTGCAGTTGTGGGACAACACAAGATTCAGGACATTAAGTTGCCGGTTGCTTCTCAGACTGTGCATCACAGACAATACAGAACCAACCGTGACTCTTTGTTGCCCATTCAGAATCTGATTCGTCAGTTGGAGAGTCAGAAAGTCATCAGCAAAACTCATTCACCTTTCAACAGTCCAGTGTGGCCTGTGCGAAAGCCGAATGGAGACTGGCGTCTGACAGTGGACTACCGAGCCCTGAATGAAGTAACTCCACCTATGAGTGCAGCAGTACCAGACATGATGGAACTCCAGTATGAGCTGGAATCCAAAGAGGCCAAATGGTATGCTACCATAGACATTGCTAATGCATTCTTCTCTATTCCCATAGCAGAGGAATGTAGGCCTCAGTTTGCTTTCACCTGGAGAGGAATCCAGTACACTTTCAACAGACTGACAATGGGCTGGATCCACAGCTCCAGCATCTGTCATGCAGTAATCCACGATGCTCTGGAGGAAGGTGGTGCTCCAGAACACATCCAGTTCATTGATGATATCATCGTCTGGGGTAAAATTGCTGAGGAAGTCTTTGAGAAAGGTAACAAAATCATGGACATTCTTCTGAATGCAGGTTTTGCCATCAAGAGAGACAAAGTGAAAGGTCCTACCACAGAAATCCAGTTTCTGGGAGTGCAGTGGCAGGATGGACGCCGACACATTCCAGTGGATGTGGTAAATAGAGTCTCTACCATGGCAAATCCCACCAACAAGCAAGAAACTCTACGTTTCTTGGGGATAGTGGGATTTTGGAGACTGCACATTCCTGGATACAGCCAGATTGTGAAACCTCTGTATGATGTGACTCGAAAGAGGAACAGTTTCCACTGGGGACCTGAACAACAAGCAGCCTTTGAACAGATAAAGCAGGAAGTGGTACAAGCAGTGGGTCTGGGACCTGTCCGAGATGGTCCAGACATTAAGAACATTTTGTACACGGCTGCAGGTGACAATGGTCCAACCTGGTGCTTGTGGCAAAAAGCTCCAGTGAGACACGTGGACGACCTCTTGGTTTCTGGAGTCGAGGTTACAGAGGTTCAGAGGCTAATTACACTCCAACAGAGAAAGAGATTCTAGCTGCCTATGAAGGAGTGAAAGCAGCTTCAGAAGTGATTGGAACTGAATCACAACTTCTCTTAGCTCCCAGATTGCCAGTTTCGAATTGGATGTTCAAAGGCAAGGGTTCCACACCACATCATGCTACAGATTCCACCTGGTCCAAGTGGATGGCTCTGATAACACAGAGAGCTCGAATGGGAAATCTTGAAAGACCTGGTCTGGTGGAGGTGATCTCAAGTTGGCCTGAAGGCACCAACTGTACCAAACCTCCAGAGGAGAGAGTAGCTCGTGCTGAGGAAGCTCCTCCTTACAATGACCTTTCAGATGATGAAAAGAAGTATGCTTTGTTCACAGACGGTTCCTGTCTTCTCGTCAGGAACAAGCAAAGGTGGAAGTCTGCAGTGTGGAGTCCAACACGCCGAGTTGCAGAGGCGAAGGATGGAGAAGGAGAATCCAGTCAGTTTGCAGAGGTAAAAGCTGTGCAGCTAGCTCTCAACGTAGCTGAACGTGAGAGATGGCCAAAGCTTTATCTGTACACCGACTCATGGATGGTAGCCAATGCTCTATGGGGTTGGCTAAAGAACTGGAAAAAGAATGGTTGGCAGAGGAAAGGAAAACCCATCTGGGCAGCCGACCTGTGGCAAGACATTGCTGATCGAATCAAGAGAATTCCAGTGAAGGTGAGACACATTGATGTTCACATTGCTAAGAGCAAAGCTACTGAGGAACAGCAGCACAACCATCAGGCAGATCTAGCTGCAAGAGTTTCTCAAGTAGGCAAGGACTCTGAACTTGATCTCGACTGGAAACACCGAGGTGAGATATTCTTAGCTTGGTGGGCTCATGATTCATCAGGACATCAAGGCAGAGATGCAACATACCAATGGGCTCGTGACAGATCCATAGACATTTCCATGGATGCTATCACACAAGTCATCCATGACTGTGACATTTGTGCTGCTATTAAGCAGGCAAAGCGAATTAAGCCCTTGTGGTATGGTGACAGATGGTCCAAGTACAGGTATGGTGAAGCTTGGCAGATTGACTACATCACTCTACCATGTTCTCGTTCTGGTAAGCAATACATGCTTACTATGGTAGAGGCGAACACTGGATGGCTGGAAACTTATGCAGTTCCACATGCAACTGCACGCAACACCATTCTCGGTCTGGAGAGACAGATCCTGTGGAGACACAGAACTCCAGAGAGGATTGAGTCAGACAACGGAACCCATTTCAAAAACAACCTTGTAAAGAGCTGGGCAAAAGAGCACGGTATTGAGTGGATTTTCCATATTCCTTACTATGCACCAGCTGCAGGGAAGATTGAACGCTACAACGGTTTGTTGAAGACCACTCTCAAAGCCATGGGAGGTGGATCTTTGAAAAAACTGGGAGAAGCATTTAGCACAAGCAACCTGGCTGGTGAATAGTAGAGGTTCAGTGAACCGAGCTGGACCGGCACATTCAGATCTGATACAGAAAGTAGAAGGTGATAGAGTTCCTGTTGTTAGAGAAAAGAATCTGTTAGGTAAAACTGTTTGGGTATTTTCGCCCTCAGGAGAGAGGCTAAACCTGTCCGAGGGGTGGTTTCAGCAGAAGGTCCGGGTCACACTTATTGGGTAAATGCAGGAGAATGGTGAAATTCAGTGTATTCCACAAAGAATTTAACTTTAGCTGAAAGAGCTTAATTTCAGAACTGTTGTACAGCTACAACGCGCCCAAAAGGAAGAATCCCTGAGGAATCTACAGTGCACGAAACCCTGAGAACCCTGAGAGCCCTGAGTCAACTGAGAGTCCCTGTGTTCCTGTTTGCTTTTATCTTCACTTCGTCTGTGGAGAGACAAGCTGGTTTCCATTTTCTTATTTCCTGACTTTTTTGGACTTCTGAATCATCTACTCTGAGTATAGCCGAACGGACTATGAACTTTGCTCACGAATTGTAAATATTGTTTCCGATTAGATGGACGAGTGCGAATGACCAATGAAATTGTTTAGAAGGGGTGGACTGTGGGCCGTTTGACGCTGTGCCTTAAGGAAGGGGCACACTGGCTAAATGTTTGTAAAAGTATTTTGGTATTCTAAAACGAATTTCATTGGTAGGATTGTGGGAGGAGAGATTGGACCCAGGGGAGTTGGGAACTTTCTCTCAGTCTTCCTTCCTTCGCTGTCCCTCTCGGCTGGATCTGCTTCTGGGATTCTGGCCAACTAAGATAAGATACTAACTCCTGTGCAAGCCTTTCTTCCTTTCCTGCCCTGTTAACCATCCACATCTCTTTTCTACCACTTTTGGGGGAGAAGGGAGGTAGGGGGGTGAAGGGGGCACAGGGGGAAACCCCTCTGTGGGGGGGTCTGGTTTCTGGTTGAGTTCACTTGCTGTATATTCCTGTATATATTGTAAAATACCTGTATTTGTTGTGTTACACAGAATCTGTTTCCTTGTAAAATATAATCTCATTTCTCCGACTGGGTTAGCCGTGGTCTCTTTCTCAGTGGGGGAGGGAAAGCAGAGCCTTTCTTTTCAAACCACCACAGGCTGAGAGAAGTGTTCCCGAACTTGCCACTGCCTTTCCCTCCTTGCACAGGTCTCTATGGCCAGAGGCAGCAGATGGCCAACAGCAGCTCCATCACCCACTTCCTCCTCCTGCCATTCCCAGGCACAAGGCAGCTGCAGCTCCTGCACTTCTGCCTCTTCCTGGCCATCTGCCTGGCTGCCCTGCTGGGCAATGGCCTCATCATCAGCACCATAGCCTGGGACCACCACCTCCACACCCCCATGTACTTCTTCCTCCTCAACCTCGCCTTCCTCGACCTGGGATCCATCTCCACCACTGGTGCCAAAATCCATGGACTAATACCCTGAGGGACACCAGGGATATTTCCTATGCAGGATGTGTTGCTCAGGTCTTCTTCTTCCTTTTTCATTGCTGCAGAGTATTTTCTCCTCACCACCATGTCCTACGATCGCTATGTTGCCATCTGCAGACCCCTGCACTATGAGACCCTCCTGGGCAGCAGAGTTTGTCTCCACCTGGCAGCAGCTGCCTGGGCCTGTGGCTTTCTCAATGCTCTGCTGCACACAGCCAATACATTTTCCCTGCCCCTGCCGGGCAATTCTCTGGACCAGTTCTTCTGTGAAGTGCCCCAGATCCTCAAGCTCTCCTGCTCCACATCCTACCTCAGGGAACTCTGGCTTATTGTAGCCAGTGCCTGTTTATTCTTTGTCTGTTTTGTGTTCCTTGTGGTGTCCTATGTGCAGATCTTCAGGGCAGTGCTGAGGATCCCCTCTCAGCAGGGACGCCACAAAGCCTTTGCCACCTGCCTCCCTCACCTGGCTGTGGTCTCCCTGTTTGTCAGCACTGCCTTCTTTGCCTACCTGAAGCCCTCCTCCATCTCCTCCCCATCCCTGGACCTGGTGGTGTCAGTTCTGTACTCAGTGGTGCCTCCAGCAATGAACCCTCTCATCTACAGCCTGAGGAACCAGGAGCTCAAGGCTGCCCTGAGCCAACTGATCACTGGCTGGTTTCAGCAGCAATAAACTCTTTGTCTTCTGCTGCAGAGCAGTTCTGCTGTCACTCAGTGCAGGCCCAGCCTGGCTGCTGGAGTTCTGGCTGCTGCTGGGGCTGTTCCCCTTCGGAGAATGTTGTTCCCACACAAATGTCTTTCTTGAGACCATTTCTGCTTCAGTGTTGTCCTGTCTGGTGTGACCCAGAGGCTGCAGACATGAGGAGCTGTGCTCCCTGTGTGTCCAGCACAATAAAGGACCCTGCAGGGAATTGTTTCTCTGAGTTCCTTCCTCCAAGGTTTCTGTGGAGCTGCAGGGCAGTGCCTGTGTGCAGAGGTGGAGGGGCAGAGTCCCAGCACAGCAGCACTGCTAGGGAGCCCCAGAGCTTCCTTCTCTTCCACCCTCTCCTGCTGAGCCTCTGTGCTGGGGCAAGGCCTGAGTGCTCTGGCAGCTTGGGCACTGTGCTGCTGTGTGGCAGTGCTGGGACTGGCAGGCAGGGGAGAATCCAGGGCTGCCTGTGGGACAGAGCTGTGCTCCAGAGCAGCTCTGCCATCAGAACAGGAGGTCTCCTCATGACATCATACCCCAACCCCCTCCCATTACAGACTGCAGCTCCTCAGAGTCCAAACTGGATACCCTGACCCCCTTCCAGTGCAGACTCAGTCCAAACATGGTTCCTTTAACCCCTCCCAGTGCAGATGTGGCCTCTTCCCATTACAAGCTGGATCCTACTATTCTCTAGCACTGCAGCCTGGGTCCAGTCCCATTTCCAGTATAATCTGTGTTATTGTCCTCACATAGTACAAAGTTGATCATTTTAACACATCCCAGTACAGACCTGGCCTCATCCCAGCACAAATTGGATCATCTTGGTCCCTTCCCAGTACTTACTGCATCTCTCCCCGTGTTAGCTGTCTACTCTGATTCCAACCCAGTACTGACTGTGCCCCTTCCCAGTACAAACTGCATCTCCTGACTCCCTCCCAGTACAGACTGGGCCCTGTCCAAACTGGTGTCCTGATCCCATCCCAGTATAGTACAGGACCAGTCCCAGAAACTGGATCCAATGGCATCACACAGTGCAGACTGGGGACCATCCCAGTGCAAACTGCATCTCCTGATCTCTTCCCAGTACAGACAGGGTCTCATCCCACAGCAAAGTTGAAGCCCTGGCCCCCTCCCACTTCCAGCTGCTTCCCTCCCAGTGCAAACCAGAGAACAGGACTCCTTCCCAGTACAGACTGTGTCTGCTCCCAGGAAAAACTGCAACACCTGAACCCCTCCCAGGACCAGACTGGGCCCCATCCCAGTACAACCTGAGTGCCCTGGCCACATCCCAGTAGAGTCTGGGACTCATCCAAGTACACACTGGGTTCCTTTAAACCCTCCCACCACAGCCTGGGCCCTGTCACAGTCACAACTCCATACCCTAATCACACCAGAGTCCAGTCTGGGCCATCTCCCATTTTCAAACTGGATCCCATTAACATCTTCAGGTACAGCCAGGCCTTGTCCCAGTACAAACTGTTTCCTCTCATCCCATCCTGTGCTGTTTATATTTTTATCAGTGCTATAGACAGAGGGATGGAGACACCATCAGCAAGTGTGCAGATGGCACCAAGCTGAGTGGTGCTGTTTAGATGACACAGGAAAGGGAAAGCATTGAGAGGGCCCTGGACAAGCTGGAGAGGTGGTGCCCAGGTGACCCTCATGAGGTTCACCAAGAGCAAGAGCAGGGTCTTGCAGCTGGGCTGGAACAATCCTCACTATCAATACAGGCTGGGAGAGGAGGTGATAGAGCTGCCCTGAGGAGAAGGACTTGGGGGTGCTGGTGGGGGAGAAGCTGGCCAGGAGCAGGCAGTGTGAGCTTGCAGCACAGAAGGCCAAGGGCAGCCTGGGCTGCATCCAAAGCAGCATGGCCAGAGATGGAGAGAGAGGATCCTGCCATTTTAGTGATGCTCTCCTTTCCTACTGCAAAACAGCTCTGGAGCCCTCAACACAGGAAGGACAGGGACCTGATGGAGCTGGACCAGGGGAGGGACACAAAAATGATCAGGGGGTTGGAAGCAATATGGCATTCAGAAAAGGAGCTGTGCAGAGTGTGTGTGTAGGAGGGAAGAAAGCAGTCTCCCCCTGGAGCAGAATTTCTCTGTGAGCAGAGAGGCAGCTGCCCTCAGCTCAGGCTGCAGCAGCTTGTTGGGGCTCTGAGTGAGCAGCTTGTGGCTCATGGGCTTGCAGGGCAGCTTGCGGCCGGCAAGCAGCTGACAGTTCTCCAGTGCTCAGGGTGGGATGAGCAGTTCTCATGCATCTCACCATGGCTTCAGCAGCTTGCACCAGCACCTCAGGTGTCACAGGTGGAGCAAAGCAGCTTTCTGGCTGCAGACTCAGGCAGCAGGCATGCAGAGGCTGCTTTCCAGTCCAGCAGCATTCACCAGCTGCAGCTACAGCACGTTCCAGTTTCATGTGTGACAAAATAGGCTTTGGGGACCCCAAGGCTTCTTGGTACAGCAAGGGAGAGTTGTTTACCATCTTGGCTTGGATTAATAAGGTGCTGAAGACAAACATGGCCAATGGCAGAAGAGAAAGAAAGAGAGGAACAAGAGAGTTCAACCTAGAGAATAAAGTTTGCCCAACCCCTGGGAAGCTGCACAGGGAGTCCATAAGTGTGGCAGATGGCCAGGCACAGGTGCAAAATGTGCCCTTTGTTTCCCTCAACCACAGGCCCTGCCTAGACAAGCCTGGGCCTGTCCATCTTTGCAGACTTGCCAGCACCTTGCCCTTGGTCTAGTTTTGTGCTGAACACCCCAGCTCCATGGGGAGGGGGTGCAAGGGAGGTTTGTGTTTGGGCATGTTCAGACTTGTGCCTCCAAGACAAGCAGGTGTAAGCTTTGGAGTGATCCATTCTGTGTCCATGCAGGTTATTAAAGGATCCTGTTGAATGGCTGCATGAGTTATTTTGATTGCCTCACTTGACCTTCAAGACTCTCCCAGGACCCCTCAAGGACACCTCCCTGAACTGAGCACATGGCTCCAGCCCTGGTCCTGGGGAGAAATGCCCCCAAAAGTGGCCTTTTGGGAAAGAAATGTCCAAGGAAAAGCAGCAAGAGACAATACTTTATTAGGGTTGGGGTTTCCATTCTAATTAGGCATTATCCTTGGGGTGAGGTTTTTCTTTTGCCTCTCCAGAACCCAAAGTGTTGAGGAACAAACAGCCAAATCCCAGCCCAGCTGCAGTGCTGCCACTGGCTGTGCTGACTCAGCACTGTCATTACTCTCCTCAGCACTGGCTGGTGCTGGGAAGGGCAGGGGCACATTTGCTCCTGAGGAAAGAAGGTGTAAAAGAGGAGATTGCAGTTCCATCTGCTGGAGAAGGCCCCCCGGGGGGGGGGGGGGCACGTTTGGCCTGGCAGTGCCGGGGGCGGTGTATTGCTGTGTCCCCTGGGGCACGCTGGTCACCGGTGTGGGGGTGAATGTGCCAGGTGAGGGAGGAGCTGCGGCTGAAGCCCTTGCTGCAGCTGTGCAGGGGAAGGGCTGGCACCGGTGTGGGTGCAGCGGTGCTGGCTGAGGGCAGATCTCTGGGTGGAGCTCTTGCCTCAGCAGCTCAGAGGTGCAGCTGCTTCTGGCTGTGGACTCAGCAGTGCCAGATGAGGTTGCAGCTGAGGGAGTTGTTCTTGCTGTAGTCACCACAAACAGAGGGCTGGGCCCTGGGCTGGGGGCAGTGGGGCTTTACCAGCTCCAAGCTGGGTGGGAAGCTTTGCCCACACTCAGGGCACTGATGTGGCTGCTTGGGTGGCACAGAGGGGCTGAGATGGGTTTGCCCTCTTCCTCCTCTTTCTCTTCCTCCTCCTTCTCTTTATTCTTCTCCTATTCCATATCATCCTCCTCTTCATCCTTGCTGTCCTCATCCATGTCTTCATCAACCACTTCTACTATTCCTCAAGGCTGAGCTTTGACTCCTCCAAATTGTTCTTCAGGTGATTCTTCTCCTCCCAGATCTTGTCCAGGTCATTCTGGGAGGCCATGCTGCTGAGAGGAATGGTCACCCCTGTGCTCTTGGGCAAATCCTTGGGGACCAAGTGACTGAGACATAAGGACACTCTGTGTGTAACTTCTTGCAATGGAGGGATCAGAGCCCTAACTCCTGTGCTGAGTCCCCTGGCTGTAGTGCTGATGGGGCTGACACCCCCAGGACGTCGTCAGGGTCTGTACAAGTGGCAAAAGATCCCAGGATGATTCACAGTATCACAGTATCACAGTAACTAAGGTTGGAAGAGACCCCAAGGATCATCAAGTCCAACCTGTTCCAACAGACCTCACAACTAGACCATGGCAGCAAGTGCCACGTCCAATCTCCCCTTGAACACCTCCAGGGACGGCGACTCCACCACCTCCCTGGGCAGCCCATTCCAATGACAAATGACTCGCTCAGTGAAGAACTTTTTCCTCACCTCGAGTCTAAACCTCCCCTGGCACAACTTGAGACTGTGTCCCCTTGTTCTGGTGCTGGTTGCCTGGGAGAAGAGACCAACCCCCTCCTGTCTACAACCACCTTTCAGGTAGTTGTAGAGGGCAATGAGGTCACCTCTGATCCTTCTCTTCTCCAGGCTAAACAATCCCAGCTCCCTCAGCCTCTCCTCATAGGGCTTGTGCTCAAGGCCTCTCACCAGCCTTGTTGCCCTTCTCTGGACACGTTCAAGTGTCTCGATGTCCTTCCTAAACTGAGGGGCCCAGAACTGGACACAGGACTCAAGGTGTGGCCTAACCAATGCAGAGTACAGGGGCACAATGACCTCCCTGCTCCTGCTGGCCACACTATTCCTAATACAGGCCAGGATGCCATTGGCCTTCTTGGCCACCTGGGCACACTGCTGGCTCATGTTTAGGCGGGTGTCAATCAGCACCCCCAGGTCCCTCTCTGTTTGGCAGCTCTCCAGCCACTCTGACCCCAGCTTGTAGCTCTGCATGGGGTTGCCGTGGCCATAGTGCAGCACCCGGCACTTGGACTTATTAAATGCCATCCCATTGGACTCTGCCCATCTGTCCAGTTGGTCAAGGTCCCTCTACAGAGCCTTTCTACCCTCTAACTGACTAACATCTGTTCCCAACTTGGTGTCATCTGCAAACTTGCTGATGACTGACTCAACCCCCTCATCCAGATCATCAATGAAGATGTTAAAGAGGATGGGGCCCAGCACTGATCCCTGGGGGACGCCACTGGTGACTGGCCGCCAGCCGGATGTGGCACCATTCACCACCACTCTCTGGGCTCGGCCCTCCAGCCAGTTCCTAACCCAGCACAGAGTGTTGTGGTCCAAACCACGAGCTGACAGCTTAGCCAGCAGTTTACTGTGGGGGACGGTGTCAAAGGCCTTGCTGAAGTCCAGGTAGACTACATCCACAGGCCTCCCCACATCCACCAGACGGGTCACCTGATCATAGAAGGAGATCAGGTTGGAGAGGCAGGACCTGTCCTTCCTAAATCCATGTTGGCTGGACCTGAGCCCTTGGCCATCCTTCAGGTGCGCAGTTATTGCCACCAGGATAATCTGCTCCATCACTTTCCCTGGCACTGAGGTCAGGCTGACTGGCGTGTAGTTTCCAGGTTCCTCCATCCGTCCCTTCTTGTGGATGGGGACCACATTGGCCAGTTTCCAGTCATCTGGGACCTCTCCAGTGAGCCAGGACTTGAGGAAAATGATGGAGAGCGGCTTGGCCAGCTCATCTGCCAGCTCTCTCAGCACCCTAGGATGGATCCCATCCGGTCCCATGGACTTATGGGTGTCCAAGTGGCTCAGCAGGTCCCGGACTAATTCCTCATGGATTTCTGGGGCATTACACTGCTCCCCGACCCTATTACCCAGCTCAGGAGGCCACTCATCCTGGACTCCTACCTTGCTGTTAAACATCGAGGCAAAGAAGGCGTTCAGGACCTCAGCCTTTTCGGTCACCATGTTCCCCTCCAGGTCCAGTAAGGAGTGGAGGTTCTTCTTGCCCTTCTTTTTAGCGTTGATATATTTGTAAAATTGCTTTTTATTATCTTTCACAGAGGTGGCCAGCTTCAGTTCCAACTGGGCCTTTGCCTCTCTAATTTTATTCCTACATAGTCTAACCACTTCCTTAAACATACCTCGAGAAGCCTTCCCCTCCTTCCAAAGGTGATACAGCCTCTTTTTTTCCCTTAAATCCTTCAGGAGCTGCCTGTCCATCCAGGCCGGTCACCTTCCCCGCCGGCTCATCTTTCGGCACATGGGGACCGCCAGTTCCTGTGCCTTCAAGAGCTCCTGTTTGAAGTAGGTCCAACCCTCCTGGACCCCTCGGTTCATGAGGGTTGGTACCCAGGGAACTTTACAAATAAGTTTCTTAAAGAGGCTGAAGTTTGCCCTCCGGAAGTCCAAGGTGAAGGTTCTGTTGGTGCTCCTCCCTATCTCCCTGCATATTGAAAACTTCACTATCTGGTGGTCACTGCACCCTAGGCAGCCTCCCACGGTCACATCTCCCACTAGCCCTTCCCTATTGGAGAGCAGCAAGTCAAGCAGAGCCTGTCCCCTGGTAGGCTCACTTAACAGCTGCGTCAGGAAGCAATCCTCTATCTGCTCCAGGAATCTTCTGGACTGCCTTCTCTCTGCTGAATTAAGTTCCCAGTAGATATCCGGCAGGTTGAAGTCCCCCACAAGGACAAGATCTGATGATCTTGAAACAGCCTCCAGTTGTTTATAGAATAATTCATCAGCCTCCTCATCCTGGTTGGGTGGTCTATAACAGACTCCAACCAGGATGTCAGATTTGTTGGGCTGCCCTCTGATTTTAACCCACAGGCTCTCAATTCCCTCATCTTCCACCTCAAGTTCTGAGGCAGAAAGTGTCTCCATCCAAGGTTCTCCAGCTCAGAGAAACACCTGATGAAAGTCAATGATCTCCTCCTCTAAAAACAGTGACCCTCAAGCCAGAGCCTTGGAGCTCTCCTGGATCACAGCAGCCTGTGTCCAGCATCTTCCACCCTCAGACATCTCTCAGGCACAGCCTGCACCAAGGGCCAGTACCAAGTCAGACTTCTCCAGGCTCAGTTCTCATCCTCTGAGAATGTTGAAGCTTTGTGAGTGTTTGCCCTGAGCTCCAGAAGGAGGAAACTGAACTCCAGGGCGCCCTCTGCCAGCCTCCTCTCCACCTCTCTGTGCATTTGGACAGACACCTTTGCTGTCACCATGTTGGGGAGCTCTGTGTTCCACTGGAGGGAGCCAGCTCTGTCCCTGTGTCTGTGTGCTTGGTGCTTCTCTCCAGGAACAGCCATAGAAACAGATTTGACTTCAGGATGCCTTGCAGGCAGTCAGGGTCAGCCTTATCCTTATCCACTCTGTCATTCAGAGGCTCTTGGATTAGAACACACTCTGCTGAATCACCTTGGGCATTGCTGATTTATTCATAAGGTAAGGCTGCTAGGATCCAACCTTTTCATCTGCTTCTGACTCTCAAGAACTCTTGACTGGCTGAGAAATCACAGCCATGGCAGAACTTGTTGGCTTTGCCTCATCCTTGTGGACAGGCAAGCTGCTGAGAGACAGCTTGTGCTGAGCAGATGGGTCCAGAGGGCATGGACTGCTGAGGGAACTTTCTCAGTCTTGGCTTTGCTTTGCTTCCAAAGAGCAACAATTCTTCTGTGGCTGTGTGCAGGCAGTTCTCTAAGGAGAGCAGGGGGCAGCTGGTGCCATGGAGCTGTGAGCTCCAGCTGCAGAGAGCAGTGGAGAAGTCTGATGCAAGAAGCAGAGATGTAAGGCCCAGGTGGGCAGTGACAGCAATGGGGAGGTTGGGGAGGGTGAGGACCAAAGTTGTCCACTCCATGTCAGCCCTCAAAGGACAGCTTCTCCTCCCAGTCCAGACCCCCTGAGCAGACAGCCTGCATCATTCTGGCTTGGTGGATGCTGCTGTCACCTCTGCCCTCATCTGAGAAAGAATCAGATAGTTTACCATCAAAATCTGAGCTTTGTGAGGTACACTTGGAAATCTGGAAGTGAACAACAAAGACACAAAGAGCTCCTCAGGGCCCTTGGGGATCATTCCATGAGCCTCAGGTACTGAGGGAAGAGTGAAGAAACCGTGCAAGAAGCAAGAAGCAAAACATGAAGTACCTTGAAGCATTGATTGGCCCCACTGAGGCTTGGTACTGCCAAAGCCTCCCCCAGGACTTGTTAGAGCAGCTCAGGAGAGGCTGTGATTGCAGCAGACAAAGGCCAAGTGCAGGAGAGCAAACTCTGGCTCTGCTTTCTGGAGCACAAAGGCCAAGGCCTGAGCACAGCCCCTGGGCAGGCAGATCCTGTCCCTCATGTGTGGGTCAAGGCTCTTCAGGTGCAGTGGGAGTGGGCTGTGGGTTTCATAGCAGCATAGCATGGCCTAGCTTGGAAGGGACCTCAGAGCTCCTCTGCTCCAACCTCCCTGCCATAGGCAGGGAAGCCTCTCCAATAGACTCAGCTGCTCAAGGCCTCATCCAGCCTGGCCTTCAACACCCTCAGGAGAGGGCATCCTACCTGGGCAGCCTATTCCAGAGTCCCACAACCCTCATACAGAAGAACTTCTTCCTAAGGCCCAGTCTAAACCTCCTTTTCCTCACCTTCAAACCTTTCCCTCCTGTCCTGTCACCAGACACCCTCATGAAAAGTCCCTCTCCAGCCTTCCTTTAGGATCCCTGTAGGGTTTGTGATGCTGAGTGGAGGACAAGGGCCTGACAGTCCCCAGCCTTCCTGGGGCTGTGGAAAGAGGAAGTGAGGCCCTCCCAGTGCCCTAGGACAACATCTCCTCACAGGCCTCAAGGGCAGAGAATTGCCAGAGTCAAGAGGGCACAGCCTTGGCTTCTCTTCATCACTCCCACCACTGCCATTGCCCTTTGCCAGCTCTACCACAGCTTTGTCCTGCACTGTCTCACAGCTGCTTCTCCTGCCCTGCAGGCTGCAGACCCTCATCTCACTTCCCCACCTTGGCCTTTCCATGCCTTCACTGACACCTGCCCGCACTCACACTCTGCTCCTTGGGACACAAAGAGAAGGGCTGATCCCAGACTCCTTCTGGAGATCTTCTCAGGCCACAGCACTGCCCTTTGAGAGAGGTTTCTTGCTCCTCATGGCCAGTCTGCACCTGCCAGGCTGCCCCATGTGGCACTGTTCCTCTCTCCTGCTGTCTCCTACCTCACCAGGAGCTCCCAAGGCTGCTGGCCTTGCAGTTTCTTGCATAGACAGCACCGAGCCCTGTGCCTGCTGCTGTGCCATCAGGTACTCAGGCAGCAGAGACACAGCAACCAAACCATCAGCCCCTTCCTGCAGTCAGTCCAGGCCCTTTGGCAGAGGGCATCTGACAGATCACTGTGCCCACCTGCCAGCCATGAGCCCAGGGCTGCCCCATCAGCTCCTGCAGACACAACTGACCTCATAGTCCCTTTCCCAGCTGTGTTCCTGCTGCTGACCAATCCTCTCAGGAGGCAGAAGTGGCCTCACCTCCCCCTTCCCAGTCCTTGGCTTCCTACTGAATGGTGAGTTCCTGAGACACAACTGAGCACAAGATTGCACACTCAGCCATCAGCCTCCTTGTGGCCAGAGCCTGAGCAGATCAAAGTTTCACCAGATCCATCTGGCAGATTTCCTACCAAGGCTTTGAGTGGAGAAGCTGCTGGCTCTGTCCTGCGGCATTTGAGGAGGAGACTCCTGCACATCCTCTTGTCCAATGATCCTGCTCAGGGCAGGGTTAAGCAGATGAGGTCCCTCAAGGGCTCTGCCCAGTTTGGCTTCATCTCCAGAGGAGCTGCAAAGGCCCTGGCTCAGATGGTGCAGGGAGTTCATGAAGACATTCCACGCTGCTGGCCCAAGGGCTTGCCCTGAGGGATGCCACTGGGAAGTGTCTGCCAGGAGGACTCTCCACTGGTGACATTTGGGCTTGATCCACCCCCCAGCCCACCTGGGCTTCAGGTAGGCAATAAAGGCAGTGGTGATAAAGAGGGAGACCACAGCCAGGTGAGGCAGGCAGGTGGCAAAGGCTTTGTGGCGTCCCTGCTGAGAGGGGATCCTCAGCACTGCCCTGAAGATCTGCACATAGGACACCACCATGAACACAAAACAGACAAAACTGAGCAGACACCAACTTGCTTAAGGCCCAGGGCAAAGCTCCTGGGAGCAAGCACCTTGTAGCTGTTGTCTCTGCCAGGCCATCTGCCACTGCAGAAGAGCCTGGCTCCACCACCGCTCCAGGCAGGTGCTGTCTGCCTTGAGACTGCCCTGTGCCTGCCCTTCATCAGGCCAGAGAGGCCCAGCTGCCTCCAGCTTGGCACACAGCTCCTGTGCTGTGGGCCCTAAGCCCTTCATGAGAGAATTTCTCTGCACTTCTCCAGTTTCTCCACCCTCTTTTAGAAGCTGGAACCTCACCATCTGATGTGGCTTCCATCATGACTCCCATGCCCCCCTCCCAGGGACACTGTCCAGCTGGTCACATCACAGCCTGTCCTGAGGCATGAGGTTGTTCTGCCCCAGTGCAGACCTTGTCTGCCTTGGCCTTGTCAAACTTCAGGAGGCCTTTGATGGCCAAATCCACTCACATGTGGAGGTCCCTGTGGACTGGCATCCCAGCATGACAGCATTTAAAGTTAGAGGGCCAGTGCCTCAAACAAGTTAACAGTGTGGGGGTTTGCAGGACACTACAGGCATGGAATGAAAACTGTTCCATGGAGTTGCCACCCAAGGGGGTAAATACCACAGGAACCTCAGCAATGCCATCAGAAGGTACAACCCCAGAAGTGCAAGGCCAGGAGGGTCAGAGGTTCTTTGTGGAGTGCATTACAACAGTAACAGAGAAGATCTTGAGTGAAGCAAAGGATGTGGTTAGTGCTGGCTGGGATACCCTGTGAGAAAGCTCTGCACTTGATGTGAATGAGTGCTGTGATCAGGGAGAGTCCAAGAGCTTTCCCTAATTGGAAGCTATGAAGTTGTGACTGTTTGATGCTGTGCCTTTAAGGAAGGGGCACACTGGCTAAATGTCTATAAAATATTTCATTGGCCAAGTAAGGTGGGAGGTGAGATTGGACCCAGCACGGCTGGGACTTTCTCTCAGTTTCTCTTCCTTCGCTGTTCCTTTCGGCTGGACTGCTTCTGGGCTTCTGGCCAACTAAGATAAGATACTAACTAACTAACTCCCTGTGCATAGGCCTCTGTCTGCTGTGCTAACTCCCCTCTTTTCTCTTTTTCTACCTCTTTGGGGGAGAAGGGAGGTAGGGGGGTGAAGGGGGCACAGGGGGAAGCCCCCTCTGTTGGGGGTCTGGTTTCTGACTGTGTTTATTTGCTGTATGTTCCTGTATATAGTGTTAAATCCCTGTATTTGTGGTGTTACACATAATCTGTTTCCTTGTAAAATACGTTCTCATTTCTCCGACTGGGTTTTAGCCATGGTTTCTTTCTCAGTGGGAGAGGGAAAGAAGAGCCTTTCCTTTTCAACCCACCACAGAAGTGCAAGGGAGGACAGCAGCAGTCAGGCTGGAAGGGACTTCAGGAGGTGTCTCAACCAACCTCCAGCTCTAACTAGGATCACAGCAGATTCCTCAGGGTTTGAGCCAAACAGGTAGTGCTCACTTCCGGGGGCAGAGCTCCTGCACACTCTCTGGAAAACAGCTTCCAGGGTTTGATTATCCTCATGTTGGAAAACTTTCTCTCTCTGTGTAGCCTGAACCTCAGCAGCATCAGACCATTGCCTATTGTCCAAGTGTCCTGAACAACAGACAAGAGCCTGACACAGCCTTCCCAGGATCAGAGCCAAGCAACCTCTATTGGGAGTCTACCTCTCTACCTCTGCACACAGGAACTGCCCTGCAGCTAAGGAGAAAGCTTTCAGGAAGGAGCTCAGAGAAACAAAACTTGAAGGGTCCTTGATTGTGTTGAAAACACAGGGAAGAGTGCTCCTCATGTCTGTAGCATCTGGGTCACACCTGGCAGAGCAGTGCTGAATCAGAAATGGCCTGGAGAAAAACATTGGACTCTGAGTAGGTGCAGTGTGTAATGGGAGGGGGTTGGAGCATGAAGGCATGAAGAGACCTCCTGTTCTGATGGCAGTGCTGCTCTGGAGCACAGCTCTGTCCCACAAGCAGCCCCGGACTCTCCCTGCCTGCAGTCCCAGCACTGCCACACAGCAGCACAGTGCCCAAGCTGCCAGAGCACTCAGGCCTTGCCGCAGCACAGAGGCTCAGCAGGAGAGGGTAGAAGGGAAGGAAGAGTAGCTGAGGACAGTCCAAGCTCTGGGGCTTCCTGGCACTGCTGCTGTGCTGGGTCTCTGACCCTTCATCTCTGCACACAGGCACTGCCCTGCAGCTCCACAGAAGCCTTGGAGGAAAGAACTCAAAGAAACAACTCCCTGCAGGGTCCTTTCTTGTGTTGAACACCCAGGGAGCACAGCTCCTCATGTCTGCAGCCTCTGGGTCACACCAGACAGGACAACACTGAAGCAGAAATGGTCTGAAGAAAGGCATTTGTGTGGCAACAACATCTCCCAAGGGGAACACCACCAGCAGCAGCCAGAACTTGAGCAGCCAGGCTGGGCCTGCACTGAGTGACATCAGAACTGCTCTGCAGGAGAAGACAAAGAGTTTATTGCTTCTGAGAGCATCCAGGGATCAGTTTGCTCAGGGCAGCCTTGAGCTCCTCGTTCCTCAGGCTGTAGATGATAGGGTTCACTGCTGGAGGCATCACTGAGTACAGAACTGACACCACCAGGTCCAGGGATGGGGAGGAGATGGAGGAGGGCTTGAGGTTGGCAAAGAATGTAGTGCTGACAAACACGGAGACCACAGCCAGGTGAGGGAGGCAGGTGGCAAAGGCTTTGTGGCGTCCCTGCTGAGAGGGGATCCTCAGCACTGCCCTGAAGATCTGCACATAGGACACCACAAGGAACACAAAACAGACAGATGATAAACAGGCACTGGCTACAATAAGCCAGAGTTCCCTGAGGTAGGATGTGGAGCAGGAGAGCTTGAGGATCTGGGGGATTTCACAGAAGAACTGGTCCACAGCATTGCCCTGGCAGAGGGGCAGGGAAAATGTATTGGCTGTGTGCAGCAGAGCATAGAGTGCCCCACAGGCCCAGGCAGCTGCTGCCAGGTGGAGACAAACTCTGCTGCCCAGGAGGGTCTCATAGTGCAGGGGTCTGCAGATGGCAACGTAGCGATCGTAGGACATGACGGTGAGAAGAAAATACTCCGCTGAAAACAAAAAGAGGATAAAAAATACCTGGGCTGCACATCCTGCATAGGAGATGTCCCTGGTGTTCCTCAGGGTATTGGCCATGGATTTGGGCACAGTGGTGGAGATGGCACCCAGGTCAAGGAGGGCGAGGTTGAGGAGGAAGAAGTACATGGGGGTGTGGAGATGGTGGTCCCAGGCTATGGTGGTGATGATGAGGCCATTGCCCAGCAGGGCAGCCAGGTAGATGGCCAGGAAGAGGCAGAAGTGCAGGAGCTGCAGCTGCCTTGTGCCTGGGAATGGCAGGAGGAGGAAGTGGGTGATGGAGCTGCTGTTGGCCATCTGCTGCCTCTGGCCATGGAGACCTGTCCAAGGAGGGAAAGGCAGTGACAAGTTAGGGAACTCTTCCTTCTGGAAGCAAAGATTGCAGTGCTCGTAGAACACCTCCTGCCTGAGCTGCATGAGGAATGGATCAGCTCATTCCCCACCACACCCAACCTGTGGGATGTTCAGCATAGTTTCAAATGCAGCTTGGACTCTTAGATTCCTTGGAGACTGCTCTGGGGTAGGACTTCCAGAGTCAGTGTCAGAACAAAAAGTGACCACATCCCAACAGCAATGCCACAGAGCAAGAGTCCTGTGGATTGATGGAGAACCAGGGAACAGCTCTGCAGTGCTCCAGACACCCTGAAGAGAAGCTAGAAAGGCAGAGGGGCTGGGGTGAAACCTTCTCCTTCCCCAGCTCTGCTCTCTGCAGCTCACAGGATGGAACTGAAGAGCTTTGGTCCTCCTTTTGTGTGCACATTCCAGGAGCCATCAGATGAATGTCAGCTGCCAAGGTTGTGACTCCTGACCTACAGCCCATAGCTTTGAGGGCACTGCCTCTGCTGGGTAGAAGAGGAGAGCAAAAGGTTGCATTGGGAAATGTGTCTGCAGTGCAGAGAATGGTACAGAGGTGCCTGATCCCCCTTGCCAAGGCAGCTCTGCCACCAGATCCCTCTCCCCCGGCTGCCCAAGTCCCTGCTGCTGGCAGCTGTCCCTGTCAGGAGCTGTTTCTCTGTGCCCAGCTCTCCTCCCTGTCCCTGCTAATAGAGCCCATCCCAACCTCTGTGTGCTGAGCTCTGCCCTGCAGATCCCTCCCAGCAGCTGGACACTGCCCAGGGGCATCTCTGGTTGTGCAGGGCACAGGAGCAGCTCAGACAAAGATTAATGAGACCTCTGGTCTCAGAATCATATGAAGAGCAGTGAAATAAACTCTAGCCTGACACTGCCCACCCAGCACACCAAGGGGATCAACATTTGAAACCAAGAGTCCTTCCCTTGCAGGACAATGCGGCCTTGATGCTCTTCTGCAAAGCCTCCTCAGAAATGCCCAGGGGACAGCCAGGACTGTGAGCAGCTCTGGCCAGCGCAGCTCCCTCCCCACAGCAGAAGGACCCTGCCCTGCCCTGCCCTGCCCTGCCAGGGCTCTGTCCTCCCAGTCACAGCTTCTCCCCACAGCACTGTGTGGAGCTCCCTGGGCAGGCTAAGACCTAAGCCTGGCAGGCAGCAGAGTCCCTGCCCCAGCACACAGCCCCTGGGCTGCAGGGACCCTGCTCTTAAGGACAGCACTGACCACCCCTGCCTGCACCCCAGGGCTCCACAGCTCTTCAGAAAAGCCTGAAAAGAGCCTCTGGACAGGAAGATTTCCTTCCAGCCCCCACCAGCTGTGGCTGTGCCAGCTTTGGGAGATGCCTCCAGGAGCTGCACCTGCACTGCCCTGCCCCCACAGACTCACCGTGTCAGTGACTGCAGTGACTTCTCCTCCTGTCAGCTCTCAGTCACCCTCCTGGCCACCTCAAAGCTCTCTTTGCCTTCTTGATCTTGCTGAGATCCACTGGCAGTGTCCTCAGCCCTGCTGTGCAGAGCAGAGGAGCTGCTCCTGGGCACAGCTGACACTTTTCATTGTTGCCTGCTTTCCAGCAGCTCCCTCCAGCCACGGAGCTCAGCCCAGCTGAGCAGCAGAGGACCAACCCAAGGGCATTTTAATGACCCTCTGGTGGCTGTGGTGCCAGGTAAACATCAGGGACTGAGAGGAAGATGATGAAACCTCTCCAGAAGTTGAAGTCACTTTCAAACTCTGAAGTTTCTTCTCTTGTTGATGGGTCCCAGTGAGGACACTGCTGGGAAAGTGTCTGCAGGCTGTGGTTGGAGCAGAGAACTGGAGGCAGTGCTGAGAGGTCAGCACAAGCAGAGGAAGATATCTCTGATGCTGAGCAAACCTGGAGGTGTTTCATCAATGCAAAGGGTCAAACCCTGAGCCCTGGCTCCTGGACAGGCAGATCCTGTCCCTCACTCACCCCTCAGGGTGATTCCCGGAGCAGTGAGATGTGGAGAGGACCAATGCCAAGGACAGGACTCTGGCACAACCCCTCCCAGGCTCCTGAGGATGGACAAGGAGGCAATGAGGCCCCAGGGCTGGAAGGAGGAGTTGTCTCCTCAGAGGCAGCAGTGGCACAGACCACAGCCAGAACCTAAGGCAGGAAGAGCTTGGCTCTGCCAGGAGCCTTTCAGCTCTTGCACAGCCCTCTGCCATCTGCCCCTCAGGCTGTCCTCTGCTGCTGCATCAGCTGAGCCTCTTTCCCTGCAGGCTGGAGTCACCCAGCCAGCTGCCCCACCTTGCTGGCACCTTCCTTTGCTGCTCTCTCTCCATCCTCCCTGTCTCTTCCTTGGAATATCAAGTCTTGTGGTGGTCCAGGGTGCTGCTGGGTGACATCTTGCACCACAGCACTGCCCTGGCAGTGACATTTCTTTCTCCTCATATCCAGCCTGGACCTCTCCTGCTCCACTTTGTGGCTTTATTTCTTTCTCCTGCTGCTCTTCACTAGTCAGGGAATCTTCTCATGTCTCCAAGCACTCTCAAGCTACTCCTCCACTCTCCTCCTTCTCCACACCACTGGGCTCAGGGGCTTCAGCCACTACCTAGTGGTCATATGTCAGATGCCTCCAAATCCCTGGTCAAAGGACAGTGGCCTTAAACTGAAAGAAGGGAGAGCTAGATCATATAGAAGGAGGAAATATTTTGTGGTGAGGATGGCAGGACACTGGAAGAGGTTACCCAGAGAAAGGGAGAAGAGAAGTTTCCTAGGAGATCTTATTGTGGCCTTCCAGTATCTGAAGGAGGCTACAAGAAAGCTGGGGAGGGACTTTTGAGGGTTTCAGGGAGTGATAGGACTGGGGGGAATGGAGCAAAACTAGGAATGGGTAGATTCAGATTGGATGTTAGGAAGAAGTTCTTCCCCATGAGGGTGATGAGACACTAGCACAGGTTGCCCAGGGAGGTGGTAGAAGCCTCATCCCTGGAGGTATTTAAGGATAGGCTGGATGTGGCTCTGTGCAACCTGATGTAGTGTGAGGTGTTCCTGCCCATAGCAGGGAGATTGGAGCTGGGTGACCCTTGTGCTCCCTTCCAACCTTGACAATTCTATGATTCCTTATCCCTTGAAGTGTCCAGGATCAGGAACTCTGAGCAACCTGAACTGGTGAAAGATGTCCTTCCTCATGGTCATGGGTTTGGATTTGTTGCTCTTTTAGGTCCCTTCCAACACAAACCGTTCCAGGATTCTTTAATTCTAATATCCCCAAGGCCTTCTCCACAGGGCTGCAGATACCTACAGATACCAGGGAGGTGCTTTCATCTAGCCTAGCCCCTAGCAGCCTGACAACAAAGAAAGAGTTGCCATTTTTAGGACATGAATGGCCAGGGCTTTGGAGAAACAAGTCCGAACCCAAGTGCACCTCACTCAGGAGAGGAAAGCCACAGTGAGCTCGACTGAAGCAGGAGGATGATTTGACACAGTTAATGAAGCTGATGGACTTCAGCAAGGTGTAAGACAGATGCAAACAGGGTCAGTTTGGTGTCAAGGCTCACTCTGTTGCTTACAACATGGATGACATACACAAAATTCTCTGGATTTGGGGTGGGATTAGAATGATTGTGACAGGAAAATCTTGGGGCTGGGATGGAATGATTTTACAGAGAGATTGGGAGAGAAGGGGGTCAGGGAAGCTCTCCTGTTGAGTCACAGCATTCAGCATGGACCCTCCTCTGCAGAGAGAAGTGCAAGTGGATTTAGACCCAATCCTAGTGCCAGACTTGGTCCCTGGTTTATGACACAGAGTTTGGGTGCAGGGATTTCAGGGGCAGAGCTTTCCCAAGGCACTGTGGCTCCTGCAGAACTTGAAGGCAGCAGCAGCAGTTTAAAACTCCTTCAACAGTTCTGGTGAATCATGAGCTCAGGCTGTGGGATTTTACAGCAGCCCTGAAGTGACACCCCAACAGCCCTGTGTCCTAGCTGTGCTGTGAGACCCCAGCCTGCCTTTGAATGAGGCCATTGGTCCTGAGGATAAGATAAGGTATGGAACACAATGATGGGTTACACCCATCCTGAAAGCAGGGGGAGAGGGGTTGTGAGAGCCCTTCACCCCCTGGATGGGGGTTTTCTCCCCAGGAAACTGAGTTAGTCTGTTCCACTTCCACTCCGTGTCCAGCATAACTATGAAGGCGAGGGTACAGTGACCACTGGGGGCTCTTTTGCTTCTGCCTCACCAGGAAGAGAGCACTAAGAGAGTCACTGCTGGCTTCCTGCTCCTCTGCCACGTGGTCAGGCCTGGTCTTTCTCCCTGCTGCATCCATATCTCTCCAAAGGACTGTTGGTTTTGTATCTCCTTATCCATCCTTGTCCTTACACTTCTGAACCCTTCCTGTTATTGATATATATATTTATATTAAAGAAAATTTTACCTCTCTGCTTCCAAACTGACTCCAAATTATTTCTCAGTAGATTTACCTCCTTCCTTTTGCTTTATCCCCATTTCTTTCATTTTCTTTTCCCATTCCCTTATCTCTCCCTATTCTTTCCCCTTTCCTTTTTCTCTATATAAGGAAAGAGGAAGGGGGTGCAGGGGAGGGATTCTCAATCTTGCCCCCATCTGAGCTCTTCAATCCCAGTTAAGGTGCAAATCACCACAATTTTTGGCACTCCAATGTGGGGCTTGGAAATTAATCTTCTCTTTGGAAAGTAATACTTTGTTTGAAAGAAAAGGATTGGAAGCAGAGATGTCAATTTTGAAGCATCTGATGTCCCAAGCTTTTGCATGGGTGTTGGGCTGGACCGTTTGGACACATATCTACAAATTAATAACTTACCATGTGGTGTGGTTAATGATAGAGATGCTGCTCAACTGGATAAAAACTTTACCAATGCAGCTGGGCATGGACCTCCTGAATGCTTTGAATTGTACTGGCAGTGGTAACTTCTCTAACATAGGAAATTTTCCTGAAGCCAGCTACAAAACCAACAGTGTCTGGGATGGAAAATTGCCTTACATTGCAATATGCTCCATATGCTTAAATATAACCCTTATAGGGGCATTTGCTGTGACTATGTTGGGTGGGAGAAGAGCTAACCCATTAAGAGCCCTTTGCAGACAGATAAGGCAGTCTTTTGTAAGCTGTAAGGACCGGGGGCATGTCTGCTGTGAGCACTGCAAGCACTGTGTAAACAGAGAGAGGGAGGGGTTTGGTTGTAATGAGTGTGGCAGATCTCAGCCTGAGCCCCAGGCACAAGGGTTTGCCCCACCACCAGCAGTTCCACACTTAACACCTCATGTTCCTGCCCATGCAGTATCTCTAGCACCGGTCACCACACACAGGAAAAGAAGTCAAAAATCATCTCCAAGCACAGATGGTGAGGAAGGCAACGTAGATGGGGCCTAGCACCTCGCAGAACCCAGCAGTGGATGAGGATGATTTGGATCAGGCAATAATAACTGCTACACCTCTGCCCAGAAAGGAATTAAGGCAAACTTGGCTGGACTATGCATGGAATGAGGGTGAGCCAATATTAAGCTGGGGCCTGAGATGCTGGGATGAGGGGGGGGACACAGTGGACCTGGATAAGAGGGAGGCAAAACTTTTAGGCTCCCTGACTTGTGATGCTGGTCTGGACAAAGAGTTAGCCAAACTCGATGGCACACACACTCTCTGGGCCCGGATTCTCAATGCCATCAAGAGCTAGTACCACTCAAGAGATGACCTGCCCTGGGCCCCAGTTAGATGGACAACTATGGAACAGGGCATTGGGTGTCTGAGACAGATGGCTGTGCTGGAAACAATTTATGAGGATGGCCAGCTCCCCTCGGACCCAGATGAGGTGCCCATGAGACAGCCCTTCGTAAGGAAACTCACCCAGGGTGCCCCTCACAAACATGCTCACACATTAGGAGGGAAACTCCTGACTGGACAGGATGGAAGTCCTAAAACTGTCTGTGAGTTTGCCAATGATTGAAGGGAATATGAGGAGAGTGTAAATCAGAAACCCCTGATCTGAGCCATAGAAACTATGGCTAAAGACATTGTCAAAGAGATCAAGACCTCCATGTCTGAACTGAAAAAGGGGAGCAATGCCTCCTTTTCCCCTTCTCCTTCAGAGTGGGTCCAGGTTTCATCAATCAGGAACAGGAGACCTTCCCCTAGGAGATCACCCCAAGCCAATCAGGGTATGTCAAAGGGGTCTCTGTGGAGGATCCTCTGTGACCATGGAGAGGACATGGACACCTGGCATGGCCAACCCACCTCTGCCCTCTGGAACAGAGTGTGGGAACTGCAAGGTGGCCACACTGGGGATAACTCATCCAGGAGAAGGGCTGCCCCAGATTCCTGGAGGGGTCCCTCTCGCTAAAGAGTCCCTTCCCCTAGTAACACAGGACCCTGTGACAAGTGTGGGCATCACCACGAGCATTAGAGGTGCCCTACCTCCAGCCAGGTGGAGGCCAGGGACAACAGAGTATACTGGGATATGTATGTGAAATGGCCTGGCACTTCAGAAGCCCTGAAGTACCGAGCTCTGGTGGACACAGGGGCCCAATGCACCCTGATACCATCGAGGTACAAAGGGGCTGAGCCCATAAGCATTCAGGGAGTTACAGGGGGCTCACAAGACCTGACTGTACTACAAGCTGAGAGAAGCCTGACCGGGAATGAATGGGGAAAGCACAACCTAGGGACTGGTCCAGATGCACCTTGCATTCTTGGCATTGACTTTTTGTGGGAGGGATGCTTCAAGGACCCTAGGGGGCACAAGTGGGCATTTGGGGTGGCAGCTGTAGAGACTGCAGGCAAAGAACAGCTGTCCACCACTCCCGAGCTGTTGGATGAGCCCTCCGTAGTCGGCAGCCATAAGAGGCAGGATTTGAAGTTCCCTCTTGCCTCTCGCATAGTACATCACAGGCAATACAGGACCAACAGACACTCTTTGGATTCCATGCACCAACTGATTCGACAACTGGAGAGCCAGAAGGTGATCAGCAAGGCTCACTCCCCCTTCAACAGCCTGATATGGCCAGTGGGGAAGGCAAATGGGGAATGAAGACTGACTGTGGACCACGACAGAGAAGGAAATCCTAGCTGTCTATGAGGGTGTCTGGGTGGCTTCTGAGGTCATTGGGACTGAGTCACCTCTATTTCTAGCTCCAAGGCTTCCAGTCCTGACCTGTATGTTCAAAGGGAGAGGCTCAAGCCCACATCATGCCACAGATGCCACCTGCAGGAAGTGGATGGCCCTGTGCGGTCACCCACAGAAATTTCAGATCTCTGTCAGGTGTCCACACTTGAGCTGGCCTCATGAACTTTTTCTGCATCTCAGGATGTTCACACAGAGTCTTTTCCCATCATTCACACAGGCTCTGCACTGCAGCAGGCAGAGTGTCCCTGGCCTTCTGCTGCCCCTGCCAGAGGCTGGGAGGCTCCTCACACCTCCAGTGCCTTGGTACCCCAGCCACAGCTGCTGGTGTTTGTGCTCACTCAGGTTCCTCTCACCCCACACACCATGGCCATGCTTGCATCTCATCTGTGCAATGCCAGCAGCCACTGCTGACCTCCTGAGCCTGTCACCTGCAACAGAGGGACAAAGAAACTTTCCAAGTTGTGGTGAGAGGCCAGTGCTGGAAATGGTGGTGGTGAGTGGCTAGAGCAGGATGATTGCCCTGGGACAGCTTCCCCAGGCTGTGCAGTGAACAGAGACACAGAACAGAGCCTGCTCTGCTGCTCCTTCAGGCCTCTGGCAGGAGGCCTGTCTGTGTCAGGACACTGCTGTGTGCCCCAGCCCTGCACACTCACACTTCAGCTGTTCCCTGCTGTTTGCATCCCTGGGACACTTTCTTGGGCCTGCTCTTGAGAGAAACTTTGGATGAAGCCCTAAGCCTTCAGACTCTGCCCTGAGCAGATCATCTGTCTTTGTGGAACTGCTCTTGGGGGCAGCTCAGTCAGAGCAGTTCTCATGGCCTGTCCCTGCCTGTGGTCACAGGGCTGGCATGCAGCAGAACAATGACCAAGCTGCCACAGCATTCAGGCCTTGCACTGACAAAGGAGAGTGTGGAAGTTGAAAGAGAGCAGCCCTGGAAGACCAAGTCCTGGTGCACTCTCACAGTGCTGTGTGCTGGGACTCTAATCCCCAAATACTGCACAGGACCTGGCCTAAAAGCTCTGGAGAAGTCCGGGAGGAAGGATTTCAGGAAGGAAAATGTTAATGAAAGGTTCTTTATTCTATTAACCAAAGAAAGAGCAGAGGTCCTGCTGCACAAACTCTTGGTCAGCAAAGCAGAGAATGTGTTAGAAAAGGGATGACAGTTTGATAAAGAGTATAACACCACTACAAATTACAGAGGCCAGGCTGGGCCTGCACTGAGTGTCATCAGAACTGCTCTGTAGAAGAGTTTATTGCTTCTGAAAGCATCCAGTGATCAGTTCGCTCAGGGCTGCCTTCAGCTCCTGGTTCCTCAGGCTGTACATGAGAGGGTTCACTGCGGGAGTCACAACTGAGTACAGAACTGACACCACCAGGTCCAGGGATGGAAAAGAGATGGAGGAGGGCTTCAGGTTGGCAAAGAAGCCAGTTGCTGAGAAACAGGGAGACCACAGCCAGGTGAGGGAGGCAGGTGGCAAAGGCTTTGTGGCATCCCTGCTGAGAGGGGATCCTCAGCACTGCCCTGAAGATCTGCACATAGGACACCACAATGAGCACAAAACATACAAATGATAAACAGGCACTGACCACAAGAAGCCAAAGTTCCCTGAGGTAGGATGTGGAGCAGGAGAGCTTGAGGATCTGGGGGATTTCACAGAACAACTGGTCCAGAGCATTGCCCTGGCAGAGGGGCAGGGAAAATGTATTGGCTGTGTGCAGCAGAGCACAGAGAAAGCCACAGGCCCAGGCAGCTGCTGCCACATGGAGACACACTCTGCTGCCCAGGAGGGTCTCATAGTGCAGGGGTCTGCAGATGGCAACATAGCGATCGTAGGACATGGTGGTGAGGAGGTAATACTCTGCTGACATGAAAAAGAGGAAAAAAAATATTTGGAAAGCACATCCTGCATAGGAGATGTCCCTGGAGTTCCTCAGGCAATTGGCCATGGATTTTGGCACAGTGGTGGAGATGGCACCCAGGTCAAGGAGGGCAAGGTTGAGGAGGAAGAAGTACATGGGGGTGTGGAGGTGGTGGTCCCAGGCTATGGTGGTGATGAGGCAGAAGTGTAGGAGCTGCAGCTGCCTTGTGCCTGGGAATGGCAGGAGGAGGAAGTGGGTGATGGAGCTGCTGTTGGCCATCTGCTGCCTCTGGCCATGGAGACCTGTCCAAGGAGGGAAAGGCAGTGACAAGTTAGGGCACACTTCTCTCACGTTCATTGTAACCTCTCTCCCTGAGCTGCATGAGGAATGGATCAGCTCAGTCCCATCACTACCAACCCATGGCAGAGTTCATTACAGCTTCAAATGCAGCAGGGACCCAGAATTGCCATGAAGATTCCTCTGGAGTCATAACAGAAAGTGACCAACAGCCCAATCCCAGAGAACAAGAGTCCCGTTGTAGTGGGTTGAAATTTACCCCCATCATTATCTTTGCCAGAGCAGCTCAGTTAGAAGCAAATGAATCTGTATTGACAAGCAAGAGCTACACTCTACAATGGAATGCAATGAACAGGTACAAAACATCCAGGAGTGACAGTATGAGACAGGTGTTTACAATTACCAAATGACACTAAACACCCCTGGTCAGAAACCAGCAGCTGGAAAAATGAGCAGTGCGTGCTCAGAAAAGAAAGTGAATCTCACCAGGATCTAGTGAGCCACCGGGGAGGGACATGGGGAAGCACTGAGCGAAGAAGAAAGGGCTGTGCTAAAAGTCCTCCAAAGTATCCTCTCCATGAGAGGTATTACTTACGATTCTGGGACTCTAAAAGGGCTATTAGCCTGGGCCTGGGATTAAGGTCTTATCCCCACAGTAAATGAAGCTTTTACTTCTGAAGCATGGGATAAAACTGGAGCCCAGCTGTGGGATGAGGTGCCTAAAGGCTCAAAAGGGGCTTCTCGCTATAGCACCTTGTGGTGAACTGTCACAGACACTCTGCAGTCTCTGAAAGCAGAAAAACCTGCTCTCGATGCGTTTGCTGCGGCGTTGGTTGTAACCGGGATGAGAAAGGGAGATTCGGAAGGCTTCGCACCCTCCGCCCCCACCCCACATCATCCGCCGTGGCGTCAGCCTCGTCACCACAGTTACAATCTCAGTTACCTGCCACCCCTCCTCCTGCACGAATCGCGACCCCTCTATTACCGTCCTAGTCCAAGAAAAAATCTCAGTAGCGACAGAGGCAAATTCTAACCTGACTGAGGAGATGCCCACAGGCAAGATGGAGGTCACTACGCATGAAGAATTAATGCAAGAAGACTCCACACCTGCCATCTTGGCGACCACACCACGTTCACCAGACACCACCACTGCCCTTTGCTCCAAGCAGGCAAAAAGCCATAAAAAGGCAGTGAAACCTGTGGGTCAGTGTATTCAATCCCCACCATCAACATCTTCCTCTAATACCAACAGCCATGGCTCAGATTCAGAAGACAAAAACACTGACGTTGAGAAACCAAACAGCGCTGACTCTGTTCTGCAGCCCCTCTTAGGAAAAATGGAGCGCTTGGAGGCTCGTGGTTATGGCGTTTTTACGACTGCACCCCTCCCGCGAGCCCCAGCAGCTCCCACAAGCCCTGGCGGCCCCGACCGAGGCGGCCCCGGCAGCCCTGACCGAGGCGGCCCCGGCAGCCCTGACCGAGCCGGCACTGACCGACGCACCACTGACACCGGCAGCACCAGCCGTAGCGGTGGCCTCAGCGGCTCTGGTGGCAGCCTCCACTGCAGCAGCCACAGCAGTGGCCCCAGCAGCCCCACACCCCCACCCCCAGCAGGTCCAGCTGCACTACCCGCCCTGCCTCTCAGATCTCAGACATTATTAGCAGACATCTCTGCAACAGAGGCTACAATCGAATTCCAAAGGGACGACAGTGTAAAGGATCAGTATGGCAATCTCTGGACTGAAAAATGTGAAAAGAAGCTAGACAAGCCATAGCTACCTCTGGGTTAAAGTCAGGATACACAACTGCTGTAGTCGATCAGTTGTTTTCAACAGATTTGTTAACCCCTTTTGACACACGTATGTTGGCAAATGGCATTTATTACATGATCTGAGAGCAATCAGCTTGATCCTGGAGGAGATGGGTGCCTTGCAACCTGGCCTCCCAACTCCCAATCCCCCCAAATTGGGACCTGATTATTATTCATTTGAAGGATTGTTTCTTTACTATTTACTTACACCTGGAGGATTCAACAAAGTCTGCAGTTACTGAGTCATCGATTAGGGCAGACCCCACTCACCGACATCAATGGGTAGCCTTAAGGCATGCAGAATTTTCCCACCCATGCCAAATATGTGTGGCTTGGACTTTGTTCCCATTTAGACAGACTCATTGTGACTTCCTTGTTTAGAACTCCATGGATGATATTCTAATTGCAAAGCAAAGTTAGATCCTAAGACTTTCTTAGTTTCAACCCATGTCAGCAAGCAGAGGGTTAAAAACAACACCATGCCAGACCTTGCAACTTCTCGATCAGTGGCAATTCACTTGGAAGCCACGCCCCGGCAGCCAGCAGACTCTTTACAAGGTGTCACTGCTACCCACCTCGTTGGCGGAGACTTTTGCTAGATCATATCAGCAAATGCAACTTCCTGATAAGGCTTTGCAATTAAGTCAGGATTTAGCAATCAAACAGTGGTCAAGAATCCAGGACAATAACTCTGATCCTGTGCTTTTCACTACTCAGAGGAGTCTAACAGGGCCATTTGGTTCCTTTGTCGATACCTTACATATGGCATGAATACTAATTCAGATCTGACTCACGACATGAAAGTAAAAATGTTGGATGTTCTGGCATTTGACAATGCTAATGAAAAAATTAAACAGGTTTTCAACATTTTACCAACAGATGCCACTGTCTCATGACAGCAGAACGCATGAAGCACCGACAAACAGCAATATATCTGGCCACGGCCATAGAAGCAGTCGTGAAACCACCAGTACGACCACCGCACAAGAGAAACAACCTGGGTGGAAATCATCGTGCTTCTGGGAAACCTAGGCACCTTAAATCAAATTGCTTGACTGCTGGACAGACTCGAAAGTGCTGTGCTCACTGTCACAGACCTAATCATTTTACTCCAGATTGTCATAGGCAGGGAAACTGCTCCTGCAGTGTGAGTACACCCCGCACGATGACACCAAACCAGGGTGCTTGGACCTCCCCACCCCCCCTCGCAGCCACCTCTGGCAGCGCGTAGCAGACCTGACAACAGCTGCATATCACTTTTGAATCCACAAAGTGTTGTCGAGTTCAATCAGCACGGTCCTCTGGGTCACAGACCCTGTGCTCTGTTAATTGGCAGATCATCTACCTCTAGACAGGGCATCCTTATAATTCCTGGTTCAATAGATTCTGATTATGACTGGGCTATGAAAATTATGCTCTATACCATTACCTCTCCTGTCAGCACTTTTGTTGGGACAGAAATTGTTCAGCTAATATCATTTGAGTCCCGAGTGCCTAAACTTCTAACAGGATTCCGAGAGCAAAGAAGGCTCGGGTTCCACCGATATGCCTGATATCTCATTGGCCCTAGTGTGGTAGGTTGAGAGAGGGCTTAGCTCTCTCTCCTCCACAGAGTAAGAAACCACAGCTAACTCAGTCGAAGAGCAAAAGCTATATATTTATAAGCATATATGGAAAGCAGGTTATATATAACACAATATATACAGGTATTTACAATATATACACAGAAATACACAGCAAAGACAAATAACACAACAAAAATCCCTCCCTCAGGGAGGGATCCCCTCTTTGGAACCCCCTCTCTCCCCCCCCCTTACCTCCCTTTTTCCCCAAAAAGGGGTTAGAGAGAGAGAAAGGCAAGTTACTAAGGAAAAGAGTTGTTAGCAAGCTTCAAAAGCCCATGCAGGATTAGTGTTTGCTTATCTGAAGGCCAAGTCCAGCAGTTCGCAGAAGAAGCAGGCAGGGAGAACAGGCTGAAACACCAAACTCCCCCAACTCCCAAACCGAACTGAACTGAGGAAAAAATTTTCCAACCGCTTCACAATCTAAAGCTGAATTTTTGTTTATCAACCAATGAAATTCGTTTAGAATATCAGAATGTTTTGGTTCTAGTACCAAAAACATTAGCCAGTGTGTTCCAGCAGTGTTTGTTCTTAAAGGCACAGCCTCAAACGACCACAGTCCACCCCTTTCTAAACAATTTCATTGGCTGTTCGTACTGTCCATCCAATCCAGAACAATATTTACAGTTCGTAAGTTAAGTTCATCGTCCATTCCGGCTATACTCAGATGTAGATGATTCAGAAGTCCAAGAAAATCCAAAATCAAGAAAATGGAAAACAGTTTGTCTCTCCGCAGACGAGGCGAAGAAAAAGGGAAACAGGGACTCAGGGACTCTCAGTTGACTCAGGGCTCTCAGGGTTCTCAGGGTTCGTGCACCGTAGATTCCTCAGGGACTCTTTCCTTTGGACGCGCTGTAGCTGTACAACATTCTGAAATTAAACTCTCTCAGCTAAAGTTAAATCTCTTTGTGGAATACACTGAATTTCACCATTCTCTTGCATTACCCAATAAGTGTGACCCGGACCCTCTGCTGAAACCACCCCTCGGACAGGTTTAGCCTCTCCTGAGGGCGAAAATACCCAAACAGTTTTACCTAACAGATTCTTTTCCCTAACAACAGGAACTCTATCACCTTCTACTTTCTGTAGCAGATCAGAATGTGCAGGTCCAGCTCGGTTCACTGAACCTCTACTGTTCACCAGCCAGGTTGCTTGTGCTAAATGTTTCTCCCAGTTTTTCAAAGATCCACCTCCCACGGCTTTGAGAGTGGTCTTCAACAAACCGTTGTAGCGTTCAATCTTCCCTGCAGCTGGTGCATAGTAAGGAATATGGAAAATCCACTCAATACCGTGCTCTTTTGCCCAGCTCTTTACAAGGTTGTTCTTGAAGTGAGTTCCGTTGTCTGACTCAATCCTCTCTGGAGTTCCGTGTCTCCACAGGATCTGTCTCTCCAGACCGAGAATGGTGTTGCGTGCAGTTGCATGTGGGACTGCGTAAGTTTCCAGCCATCCAGTGTTTGCCTCTACCATAGTAAGCACGTACTGCTTACCAGAACGAGAACGTGGTAGAGTGATGTAGTCAATCTGCCAAGCTTCACCATACCTGTATTTGGACCATCTGTCACCATACCACAAGGGCTTAATTCTCTTTGCCTGCTTAATAGCAGCACAAATGTCACAGTCATGGATGACTTGTGTGATGGCATCCATGGAAATGTCTATGGATCTGTCACGAGCCCATTGGTATGTTGCATCTCTGCCTTGATGTCCTGACGAATCGTGAGCCCACCGAGCTAAGAATATCTCACCTCGGTGTTTCCAGTCGAGATCAAGTTCAGAGTCCTTGTCTACTTGAGAAACTCTTGCAGCTAGATCTGCCTGATGGTTGTGCTGCTGTTCCTCAGTAGCTTTGCTCTTGGGAATGTGAGCATCAATGTGTCTCACTTTCACTGGAATTCTCTCGATTCGATCAGCAATGTCTTGCCACAGTTCAGCTGCCCAGATGGGTTTTCCTTTCCTCTGCCAGCCATTCTTTTTCCAGTTCTTTAGCCAACCCCATAGAGCATTGGCTACCATCCATGAGTCGGTGTAGAGATAAAGCTTTGGCCATCTCTCACGTTCAGCTACGTCGAGAGCTAGCTGCACAGCTTTTACCTCTGCAAACTGACTGGATTCTCCTTCTCCATCCTTCGCCTCTGCAACTCGGCGTGTTGGACTCCACACGGCAGACTTCCACCTTCGCTTGTTCCCGACGAGACAACAGGAACCGTCTGTGAACAAAGCATATTTCTTTTCATCATCAGAAAGGTCATTGTAAGGAGGAGCTTCCTCAGCACGAGTTACTCTCTCCTCTGGAGGTTTAGTACAGTTGGTACCTTCAGGCCAACTTGAGATCACCTCCACCAGACCAGGTCTTTCAAGATTTCCCATTCGAGCTCTCTGTGTTATCAGGGCCATCCACTTAGACCAGGTGGAATCTGTGGCATGATGTAGTGTGGAACCTTTGCCTTTGAACATCCAATTCAAAACTGGCAATCTGGGAGCTAAGAGAAGTTGTGACTCAGTTCCAATTACTTCAGAAGCTGCTTTCACTCCTTCATAGGCAGCTAGAATCTCTTTCTCTGTTGGAGTGTAATTAGCCTCTGAACCTCTGTAACCTCGACTCCAGAAACCAAGAGGTCGTCCACGTGTCTCACCTGGAGCTTTTTGCCACAAGCACCAGGTTGGACCATTGTCACCTGCAGCCGTGTACAAAATGTTCTTAATGTCTGGACCATCTCGCACAGGTCCCAGACCCACTGCTTGGACTACTTCTTGCTTTATCTGGTCAAAGGCTGCTTGTTGTTCAGGTCCCCAGTGGAAACTGTTCCTCTTTCGAGTCACATCATACAGAGGTTTCACAATCTGACTGTATCCAGGAATGTGTAGTCTCCAAAATCCCACTATCCCCAAGAAACGTAGAGTTTCTTGCTTGTTCGTGGGATTTGCCATGGTAGAGACTCTATTTACCACATCCACTGGAATGTGTCGGCGTCCATCCTGCCACTGCACTCCCAGAAACTGGATCTCTGTGGTAGGACCTTTCACTTTGTCTCTCTTGATGGCAAAACCTGCATTCAGGAGAATGTCCATGATTTTGTTACCTTTCTCGAAGACTTCCTCAGCAGTTTTACCCCAGACGATGATATCATCGATGAACTGGATGTGTTCCGGAGCACCACCTTCCTCCAGAGCATCATGGATTACTGCATGACAGATGCTGGAGCTGTGGATCCAGCCCATTGGCAGTCTGTTGAAAGTGTACTGGATTCCTCTCCAGGTGAAAGCAAACTGAGGCCTACATTCCTCTGCTATGGGAATAGAGAAGAAGGCATTAGCAATGTCTATGGTAGCATACCATTTGGCCTCTTTGGATTCCAGCTCATACTGGAGTTCCATCATGTCTGGTACTGCTGCACTCATAGGTGGAGTTACTTCATTCAGGGCTCGGTAGTCCACTGTCAGACGCCAGTCTCCATTCGGCTTTCGCACAGGCCACACTGGACTGTTGAAAGGTGAATGAGTTTTGCTGATGACTTTCTGACTCTCCAACTGACGAATCAGATTCTGAATGGGCAACAAAGAGTCACGGTTGGTTCTGTATTGTCTGTGATGCACAGTCCGAGAAGCAACCGGCAACTTAATGTCCTGAATCTTGTGTTGTCCCACAACTGCAGATTCATCAGAAAGCTCAGGTCTAGCAGACAGCTTCAGTTTTTGTCCATCAATTTCTACAGAAGCTACTCCAAAAGCCCATTTGTAACCTTTAGGGTCTTTGAAACGCCCTTCTCTCAGAAAATCAATTCCCAAAATACAAGGTGCATCAGGTCCGGTCACAACTGTATGCTTTTTCCATTGTTTACCAGTTAAGCTTATATTAACCTCCACTTTACTTAACTCTTGAGATCCACCAGTGACTCCCAGAATAGTTATGGACTCTGATCCCTGATAATTTGATGGCAATATGGTGCACTGAGCTCCTGTGTCAACCAAGGCCCTGTACTTCTGAAAGTGTGAAGTGCCAGGCCACTGGATGTACACATCCCAATAGATTCTGTTATCTGTATTACCCCTCTCCTCCCCCTGGCGGGAGGCAGGGCACCCCTAGTTATGGGGAACATGTCCACAGGTGCAACGAGCACACTGTGCAGTGTTAGAACTGGAGCCACTGTTGGAGCTACTAGAGTTGTCCTGGGGAACTGTAGAAGTAACAGCTACCCTTCCGGTATTGCTACCTCGGGTTCTGCCACTTTGCAGTTCTCTCAGTCTCCTGAAAAGATTAGAAGTTGGTTGACCATCCCACCTGTTCATGTTCTCACCAAACTGATCACGCAGGGTAATCCAAATAGTCCTACGTGACTGCCTTGGTGGTCTGTTTTGGTTTGATCTGTTTTGGAATGACCTCCTTGGAGGATGTCTATTCCTCACAGATGAAACCTGTACCCACCTGGAGGAAGAATTGGAATCATCTCTTTGTGCCAATTGGGAGATGGTGTTTTTAAATTCATCCTTCAGCTCTTTCATGCAATTCTCCAGTTTTCCAGACAGAGTTTCAATGGCTGAAACCAAAGAAACACGTGTCATGCTATCATCCAATTGTCTCAATTGATCAGTGAATTGGCCAACCGTAAGAGGAGCTCCACCATAATTTCTTGCTACAATTCTGCTTGCCAGAATGTTTGCATAATTGGAAGGAGCAAGCTTGATGAGCTTTTTAGTAAGACCATTTCCTACAGGAACATCATCAGGATTCAGAGATTCATGTTCACCATAGAGTACCTCTCTAACAGCAAATTCTCTCAGACGCTTAATTCCCTCATCTATGGTAGTCCAGGGCTTAGGATTCCATGGAAGATCATCTCGGGAAGGGTATCTCATGAGAACCGCCATCAGAAGGCGTATCCACAGATTAACCTTACCGAGAGCCTTGCCTAGATGTCTATCTATTCCATTATCCTTTGAGAGAGTTCCTAGCTGGGCTGCTGACTTGTCTCCAACCATTAGAGCTGGAGCACCTGTATCATAGCATCTACCAAGCCAAGCGAGAACTGGCTCCTTATCTGCTCTGAGATAGTCCTTTCTTACATTTCTAAGCTCCTCCCGTGGTGAAGAGCAGTCGGTTATGTCATCTTGTTCTTGCTCCTCTGCCTCCTGTTCCTCAACTTGTGGTCCCAACAACCTCTCAAGGATCCCTTTAAGCTGAGAAGCACCACCACTAGCTGCTGTCCTACCAAGAGATGCATCTCGATCCTCTGATGATCTCAATAACTCAGCTATATTTTTAAGACAAATTTTTTCTTCCTCCCCAGCAGAAGAACCTTGCTGTGCATCCCCGTCAGCTCCTGAATCAGCTTTAGTCTTACCCTTCCTTGTTGTTAAAACTGCTACTTGCTTTACTGGAGCTGTGTTTGGGTCTCCAGCTGCCTTATTATCAGAAGCTGATAAGCTTTGAGACAGATTAGCTGCTTTGGAGGACGCTTCCGCTCCTGCCATGGAAGAAGGAGGAAATGACTTTGCCTCGTTAGTGGTGGCTGCCTGGGACACAGGAGCCGCCATGTTTGGGGCTACTGTAGCCCCTGGCTGCTTGCCAGAATCATCACCATTGCTATTCAGAGCTGCCTTGCCGATTGACTTTTTAGCTTTATCTTTAACTGACACAGATTCTCCATTATCATCCTCACTGGATGTTCCTGAAACAGAGCTAGGGTGGCGTTTTCGTCTCTTAACCCTCCGTTTTATAACAAAACATGCCTTGGACACTTTTTTCTCCCGGTACAGTGCTACCAACAAATACACATTAATTATCATCATCAGCAGGACTACACACATCAAGAAAATCAGCTTTGGATCCCAGCCATCACTTAAAATTACCCTTTCACCGAGCGGAATCTTAAACTCTTTTATCTCAATAGGGAGTGTGCTAGATGTAACATTCCTGTACTTTTTAACATAAAAGAATTCCAGGCACTGATCATACAGAAGCCGAATCTTGTACTTAAACCACAAATATAATTTTTGCATTATATATTTACCTATCTTATCGATAATCATACCCAGGCAATACTTGTAGATCAATACACCAAAGACCGAGAAGAACAGACGCTCAAAAAGCCAAAACACCTTCATGTTTGCTCGTTCGACTTAAGCAAGCAATAAATCAAACTAATTTGTCAGCAAGCCCCGAGTTGGGCAGCCAATAAATGTAGTAGGTTGAGAGAGGGCTTAGCTCTCTCTCCTCCACAGAGTAAGAAACCACAGCTAACTCAGTCGAAGAGCAAAAGCTATATATTTATAAGCATATATGGAAAGCAGGTTATATATAACACAATATATACAGGTATTTACAATATATACACAGAAATACACAGCAAAGACAAATAACACAACAAAAATCCCTCCCTCAGGGAGGGATCCCCTCTTTGGAACCCCCTCTCTCCCCCCCCCTTACCTCCCTTTTTCCCCAAAAAGGGGTTAGAGAGAGAGAAAGGCAAGTTACTAAGGAAAAGAGTTGTTAGCAAGCTTCAAAAGCCCATGCAGGATTAGTGTTTGCTTATCTGAAGGCCAAGTCCAGCAGTTCGCAGAAGAAGCAGGCAGGGAGAACAGGCTGAAACACCAAACTCCCCCAACTCCCAAACCGAACTGAACTGAGGAAAAAATTTTCCAACCGCTTCACAATCTAAAGCTGAATTTTTGTTTATCAACCAATGAAATTCGTTTAGAATATCAGAATGTTTTGGTTCTAGTACCAAAAACATTAGCCAGTGTGTTCCAGCAGTGTTTGTTCTTAAAGGCACAGCCTCAAACGACCACACCCTAGAAATCCAGAAGGGAAAACTGGAACAGATTGTATCTGTCAGACACCCTTGTGGACAAATTATACAAATTTCAATGATTGTGGATACTGGAGATGATGTCATCATTATGCCTCGTCATAAATGGAATGGTCACTAGCCATTGCTCATGGCAAATCTGAAGTCATGAGGTTAAAAGGTATCCAAACGACCTGGGTTAGCAAAGAGCCAGTGCAATTAGCTTTAGCAACTGCAAATCAGTCACTGTAAGACCGTATGTGTTAACCCTTCCAGTTGCTCTAATGGGCTGACATGCCTTAAGTCAACTAGGAGCAAAAAATGTTATTTTTCTTCCTTTTCTGTAGCAGCTACTGGTCAGCAAATTAAAATGGAAAACAGATAATTCAGTATGGGTGGGACAATGGTTGCTCAGACAAAATAGGCTGCAAGTCGTTAAGACCCTAATACAGAAAAACAATAGCAACTAGGGTACACCTTACTAGCCACCCCCACCCCTACTCCCACCCTTACCCCCACCCCCAGACAAAGGAGAATTTTCTGGTACGACTTTTGCCGACAAAAGCTCTGCTCTGATTTAAAGTTCCAGTGTCTTCATTTCTTCATTTCTGATTGCAATGTCCTCAAGAGATTTGTTATTTAGAGTTTTGCTAAGTTTTCCTGGTAAGCATAATGAATGGTAAGCATTTGGTACTTATAGGTAGTTAATACATAGTAATTGTACTAAGGTGTAAGGACTTAGTAATGAGTTCACCTTGTAAGATTTTCTTTTGGTTCAAACCTTCGTAGTTGTGTGCCTCGGCATTTCAAAGGAGCTCCATGTAATATTGTAATAATGTTAAGGTTTGTATAGAATAGGTATTCATTTTAAAAGGTATTCTTTAGCTAATGTAACGTCTTTAGATTTCCTTCTTAGACATAGACTACAAAAAATACAAAAAAATGCAAAAAAAATGGTGAAAAAAAGGTATCAAATGCAAAGAACAAGAAATTTTAAAATGGTAAACAAAAAGGTGACAAGTACAAAGAAAAAATTTAAACATAACAAAATATAACAAAGGTACAAAAACTCTGGATACAAAAAATAGAGTAATAAATACCAAAATAGAGTACTAAATAACAGAATAATAAACAAGAGCAGCAATAAAAGTAAAAAATATTAAAAACAAAATATGACAGACTAAAAAATCATAAGGATTACTGACAAAATAGCTGTTAACAAAAACATAAGACTTGTTAGCAATAAAAAAAAATAAGGATTATCAAGACCACTAGATTAAAACAAAAACTCTATAAAAAGAAGACATCAAGAAAGTTAAAATGTACAATAATAATAAAAAAGAATTAATAGAAAAGCAGGAGGTTACAAAATAGAATAGAAAAGCAAAAATTAGATTAAAATAGATTAAATGAACTAAACATGCAAAATAAAAAATAATTACAATAAAGAATATAAGATCAAGCAAAATAACAGATTGAATACTAGATTAAAAAAATATTAAAAAATTAAAAATAAAAAATTGATTAGAATAACAACCTGAAATACAAATTAAAAAATTACAATAACAAAATAAAAACAATAATAAAGAAAGTAAAAAAGAAATAAATTTAAAAAACAAATAACAAGTAGTAAGTTAAAAATAATAATAAATGACGAGTAGTAAGTTACAAATAATAATAAAAATTTAAAGAACAACAACAAAAATTTAGACTAAAATACAAAAATAACAAAAATTAATTAGAAATAATAAAAATTTAAAGAATAACAACAACAATAAAATTTAGAATGAAATATAAAATAACAAAATTAATTAGAGAAACTATATAAAAGTTAGATTAGACTTAGTAAAAAAGAAAAAAATTAAAAAATAAATATGTCAAAATTAGGTTACACTTAACAATACAAATTAACAAAAAATAATTAAACAGTATAGATGAAAAATTAAATAAAATGGAAAAAATAAAAATACATTAAAATGGTATAAAAAATAATAAAACAAAGTACACAATTAATTTTAAAAAAACCACAAAATTAGCTGTAAAAATAATACAAAAAAACCCTCAAAATTAATTAAAGATTAAACAAAGGAATTAGATTAAAAATAAAAATATTAAACATATAAAAATAATTAATAAATTCAGTATAGAAAATAATAACTAAAAATGAAAAATGCAAGAAAAAATAATACATAATAAAAGAGATACATTAAAAATACAATAGAAAATAAAATGAACCGAATTAGAATTAAACAGACAACATATAAAAATAATTCACAAAAAAGAAATTGCAATAAAAAGAAGTTAAAAATTGAACAAAACAATTAAAACTATGTAAAAGTAGTGGAAAAGACATATTCAAATTAAACTTAGAAAACAAAAATACTATACATAATGAAATCAATACAAAATTGAATAGATTTATTAAGAATAGATTTAAAAATTTAAAAAAAAAAATTTAAAAAAAGGAAACAGAAAATTAATTCAAAATTTGCCAATAGTTCACATTAAAACCAAACAAATAATTAGCTACAAAATATGTAGAATCGTAGACTCATAGAATGAGTCAGGGTTGGAAGAGACCACAAGGATCATTTAGTTCCAACCACACTGCCATGGGCAGGGACTCCTCACACTGGGTCAGGCAGGCTAGAGCCTCGTCCAGCCTGGTCTCGAATACTTCCAGGCATGGGGCCTCGGCCACCTCCCTGGACAACCCATTCCAGGGCTTCACCACGCTCAGGGTGAAGAATTTCTTCCTCACATCCAGTCTGACTCTTCCCATCCCCAGCCTTGTTCCATTCTCCCTAGTCCTGTCAGTTCCTGACATGCTAGGATGTCCCTCCCCAGCATTCTTTTAGGCTCTCTTCAGGTACTGAATGGCCACAATTAGGTCACCTCAAGCCTTCTTTCCTGCTACCTGCGATCATCGCAATGAACAACGGCAGAAGAATCAAGACCATGAGGACACAGCATTGCCCTTGAAGCTGAACATTGATCATCTGCGATCACAAACATCACTCAGAAGAATGTACCATGGCACCACGTGAATTAGGACTGAATATTATGGTTGTTTGATAACTTTGTCTTCTCTCTTGTTAACTAAGTGTGCCTCTGAATGCAGACATCCTAGGGGATAAAGTTTCATCTTTACATTTTGCCAAACAAAACAAAACAAAAACAAACAAACAAACAAACAAAAAAAAGTGGGGAAAAGAGAGAATACCCCATAGCAGAAAAAAATTAGCTCATGGTAACCCTAGAGATGCTGTAACCCTAGAAACATCAACCCTAGAAGTGCTGTAACCCTCTCACCACAAGACACACAGCACAACTGTCATGAAAATGACAGTCAGCAAACCTGCTTAGCGCTGACCTCAGTGGCTGTCACGATGATCCAAGATGTCAACAGAAAGTATCTAACTTCTAACCGAGTGTCGTGTCTGCTTAACTGTTGTGTGAATGTTAAGAGATTAGAATTACTAGGATGAGCAAAACCACGTTATTTTGTGTAATTTCATATTGGGCAATGCAATGAAGCTCTTTTTGCTCTTGCTGTTTGCCTGCGAGTTTTCTGTCTGTGAAGCCAGAGCTTGGCCATATCGACCTTTACAGATTAAAGAAATCTTGCTGCCATTAAACAATTCATGATTTTTGACCATCCTAGAGAAAAGAAAGATGCAACATAACCCCAAGGCAGATTGTAAAAGACAATGCTAAGGATTACATTTGTGCCTCAATCTCTGTGTGCAATGTGCTCAGGCATAATCAAGTCTTCTCTGTCAATAAGAGGAGTGAAATGTAAAGATCGGAACTATTAAGATCTAAGTTCTTCTTTACAATGTCTGTTATCTTTGACCATGTATTATGCCAGCTCTGTTAGAACGTTGTAACTAGTTCAACTTAAGCTTTGTGCCTTGTACAGGTTACATCAGTCTGTTAGACATGCTGCACTATAGAACTCTTGCTTTTGCTGTACAGCTTAGCTTTACCTTGCTTGCTTCTGTGTATGCAAGTAGTGTCCTGTATGGGATGAGAATAACTCCCTTGACCAGATTGCTCACAAAAACAAAAAGGGGGATTTGTGGGAACACCAGTTACGAGTGGTGTGAGCAATCTGGCAGTGTAGGCTTAGAGCCTTACATGGTGGTAGGCCATGATTAGCACAAGGGCAGAGCCAGCTACCAGTATGCCAAAACAGTGCTGTGCCTGCAGCACTGTAACTAAAACAAGACGCTGGTAGCTAGAAACATAGTGAGTTATCTTGGGACAACAGGACATTCACCTGCATCAACAAACCTCGTGTGTCATCCATAGTTGGACCAATAATCTACAGTAATGTGATGTGTAGTCACTCATAGGGAACCAATGAGTCCATGCCAACAAGGCACACCAAGGTTATATAAATTGTAGCAGTTTCCTTGCTATGCACTTCTTTTTCTGCCTGTCCTGTCTCCTCTCCTTCCATGCTTTACTGCACCCTGCTTTCACCATAGGCCTGAGTCACAGGCCTGCAATACTGGAACAATAAAGGATCAATACCCAATCATATTGGTCAGACGTATTGATTCCAAGAACCTCCGTCATCACCAAATCTGGCTAAAGTCTCCTCTCTGCTGTGTTGAGATCCCAGCAGATGTCAGGCAGGTTAAAGTTGCCCATGAGGACAAGGTCAGGAGATCTTGAGACAGCCTTAAGCTGCCTATAGAATGCTTCATCAACATCTTCCTCCTGGTTGGGTGGTCTATAACATACTCCAACCAGGATGTCTGCCCTGCCGGATGGCCCAGACTGGACGCTGGTGGGATTAGGGTGTGGAGTTGGGACTGTGACAGGGCCCAGCCTGTGGTGGGAGGGTTTAAAGGAACCCAGTATGTACTGGGTCGAGTCCCAGACTGTACTTGGATGTGGCCAGGGCACTCAGGTTGTACTGGGATGGGGCCCAGTCTGGTCCTGGTAGTGGGTAAATGGACACAGTTTCTCTTGAGAAAGGGATAGCTCAGAAAGATGGTAACTTAAGAAGCTGTAATCCAGTAAAGATCACTATTTACAACCCAGGTGAGTGGAAGCAGAGGGATACCCACTATTGGATTGCAATTTGGGGACAAGGAGATGATCCAGGGGCCATTTTAGATATAAGGGTTATCAAAAGGACTAGGGAACCTGTCACAAAAAGATTATTGTTCAATTCTTTTTATCATGAATTAGAAACAAGGACCAAGTATGAGATTCCAACTGTTGGTAAGAATTTATTTGTAAACCTTGCTGAAAATATTGCCAAAGCCTTAAAAGTAACTAACTGTTTTGTTTGTGGAGGTGCTAACCAAGGTGACCGGTGGCCTTGGGAATCTATGGAGGTTGATGTTTCTAATTCATCGATATGGAAGGGAAGGAAAGGTAACAGGAAGACTCAATGGATATTACAAACCAGCATAATTGGTCGAACCTACTGGTAATACCTACAAGGGAAGAATCCAGTAGGGAACTTACTCTGTGAAGGAGGCTGTGAATGGAATAAAACATGCCCCTGTACACTGCACTGGTTAGGCCGCACCTCCAGCACTGTGTCCAGTTCTGGGCCCCTCAGTTTAGGAAGGATGTTGACTTGCTGGAATGAGTCCAGAGAAGGGCAACAAAGTTGGTGAGGGGTTTGGAACACAAGCCCTATGAGGAGAGACTGAGGGAGCTGGGGTTGCTTACCCTGGAGAAGAGGAGACTCAGGGAGGACCTTATTGCTCTCTACAACTACCTGGAGGGAGGTTGTAGTCAGGCAGAGCTTGGTCTCTTCTCCCAGGCAACCAGCACCAGAACAAGAGGACACAGTCTCAGGCTGCACCAGGGGAGGTTTAGGCTGGAGGTTAGGAGGAAGTTTTACACAGAGAGAGTGATTGCCCATTGGAATGGGCTGCCTGAGGAGGTGGTGGGGGTGTTCAGGACGAGGCTTGACAGGATGCTTGGTTGCATGGTTTAGTTGATTAGGTGGTGTTGGATGATAGGTTGGACACGATGATCTTGAAGGTCTCTTCCAACCTGGTTCATTCTATTCTATTCTATTCTAAATTGGACCTAAAGGGGAAATCCTGGGATAGTACCTGAAGAAGAGAGGAAGTGGACAGATGGTAGATCAATTTCAAATGGATGGCCAGCACCAGACGGATGCTATTGGATTTGTGGTAAATTGGCATATGCCTGGTTACCTGAGGACATGACAGGGTCTTGTGTGTTGGGAACTATAAGACCCAGTTTCTTCCTGTTACCTATCACCCAGGGTGAAAGATTAGGTGTGCAGCTGTACACAGAAACTGATGAATTACGAAGAATTAGGAGAGACCTACAAATAGGGAACTGGAAAGAAAATGAGTGGCCTCCAGAAAGAATAATAGCTTGTTATGATCTGGCCACCTGGGCAGAAGATGGATCCTGGGGTTACCACACTCCTGTCTATATGCTTAACAGAATGATAAGATTGCAGGCTGTTGCAGAACTAGTAGTTAACAAAACAGGTGATGCTTTGAGCTTACTAGCCAAACAGGATACTAAGAGACAAACTGCAATATATCAAAACTGTCTTGCTTTAGATTACATATTAGCTCAAGAAGGTGGAGTATATGGAAAATTTAACCTTACTAATTGTTGTTTGGAAATAGACAGTGAAGGAAATGTTGCAAATGACTTAGTGTAAGATATGAAGAAGGAGGCACATGTTCCCATACAGACATGGAAGGGACTAGATCTTAACAGATTTTGGGAAACCACCTTTGGAGAAGAATGATGGAAATGACTAGGAATAGTGGTAGGGGGATTGTGATTGGGATTACTAATAATTCCTTGTATGATTCCTTGTCTCACAAGATTAATTCAGACTGTGATCCAGGGAATGCAACTTACTGCTACTCCAGTAGAACATAGTAGAGATAAGAGACAACCCCTCACGGTTTTAACAATACACAAACAAAAGCCAGAACCAACTGAATCACAGTTAGTTTTAGCCAGATTTGAGGCTAAGACACGAATTAATGGTATTCAAAAGAAGATGAGGGATTGTGATGAATGAAGTGATAATTTGTGTCAATTAGATGATTTTGATTCAAGCAAAACCTAAAGCAGGAGCATGAATGGTGAAACAAGGGATCAGACACTGGGAACTGACATATGTAACTAGAGTAAGATTTTTTTTTTAGGCTTTATTATAACCAGTTGTTTATTAATTTGATTTGGTTTAATAGATGCATACAAAGGCCTTAGTGAAATGTTAGGAACTAAGAGCTAATAGTTGGAATAAAAATAAGATTATGAAACAATAAGTTGTTCAAGGATGGGAAAGGAGGAGAGATTGCTACAGAAGATGTGAACACAAGAGACAGATGTGAGAACTGACAAGTAATCACAAGATTCTACGTGCAACCCATCCTTGGGAAAGGAACTGATTGTAACAACAGAGCTAAAATATATACAACCACAAGGATGCAGCACGACACCAACCCGCGGGTGCTGACCAAAGGATTACATCATTGAAAGACCACCAGAAGGATGAACTAATTTAAACATACCCACCTTAGATGCATATGTATGAGGAGTAGAATATTTAAAGGGGAATTAGATTGTGTTTAGCGCGCTTTGTTGGTGGAGAGCAGACTACCACGAGCACACAGCGCTGCTTGCTTGCCTTTTATTGCCTTAAAATTGCTCTTTTCAAATTAAAATAGTATTTAATCAATGTTAATTGGCTTTGTCATTAATAACACAAATTCTGCTGTGTGGGGGCCAGACTGCACTGCAATGGGCCCAGGGAATGCAGCCTGTACTGGAACAGGATCCAGTCTGTACTGGGAGGGGCTAAGGGGATGCAGTGTTTATTGAGACAAGGCCTAATGTGTATCTGCAGGGATGAAAGGGATCCTGTTTGGCCTGGGACAGGGCTCAGACTGTACTGGGAGGGCATGCAGGTGTGCAGTTTGTACTGGGATGCAGATGGTACTGGGAAGGGAGCCAGGGGATCCATTCTGTACTGGAAAGGGACCCAGGCTACAGTGCTAGAGATCAGTAGGATCCACTTCATACTGGGATGAGGTCATATCTGTACTGGGAGGGGTTAAAGGAACCATGTTTAGACTGAGTCTATACTGGAAGGGGGTCAGAGTATCCAATTTGGACTCTGAGTAGGTGCAGTCTGTAATGGGAGGGGGTCGGGGTATGAAGGCATGAAGAGACCTCCTGTTCTGATGGCAGTGCTGCTCTGGAGCACAGCTCTGTCCCACAAGCAGCCCCGGACTCTCCCTGCCTGCAGTCCCAGCACTGCCACACAGCAGCACAGTGCCCAAGCTGCCAGAGCACTCAGGCCTTCCCCAGCACAAAGGCTCAGCAGGAGAGGGTGGAAGGCAAGAAAGATCAGCTGAGGACAGCCCAAGCTCTGGGACTGCCTGGCACTACTGCTGTGCTGGGAGTCTGCCCCTCCACCTCTGCACACAGGCACTGCCCTGCAGCTCCACATAAGCCTTGGAGGACGGAACTCAGAGAAACAACTCCCTGCAAGTACCTTTATTCTGTTGAGCACACCCAGGGAGCACAGCTCTTCATGTCTGCAGCCTCTGGGTCACACCACACAGGACCAAGAGTTTATTGCTTCTGAAAGCATCCAGGGATCAGGTGGCTCAGGGCAGCCTTCAGCTCCTGGTTCCTCAGGCTGTAGATGAGAGGGTTCACTGCTGGAGGCATCACTGAGTACAGAACTGACACCACCAGGTCCAGGGATGGGGAGGAGATGGAGGAGGGCTTCAGGCTGGCAAAGAATGTAGTGCTGACAAACAGAGAGACCACAGCCAGGTGTGGGAGGCAGGTGGCAAAGGCTTTGTGGCATCCCTGCTGAGAGGGGATCCTCAGCACTGCCCTGAAGATCTGCACATAGGACAACACAATCAACACAAAACAGACAAATAATGAACAGGCACTGCCAGAGTTCCCTGAGGTAGGATGTGGAGCAGGAGAGCTTGAGGATCTGGGGGATTTCACAGAAGAACTGGTCCACAGCATTGCCCTGGCAGAGGGGCAGGGAAAATGTATTGGCTGTGTGCAGTAGAGCATAGAGAGCCCCACAGGCCCAGACAGCTGCTGCTATGTGGAGACAAACTCTGCTGCCCAGGAGGGTCTCATAGTGCAGGGGTCTGCAGATGGCAACATAGCGATCGTAGGACATGGTGGTGAGGAGAAAATACTCTGCTGACATGAAAAAGAGAAAGAAAAATAGCTGTGAAGCACATCCTGCATAGGAGATGTCTCTGATGTCCTTCAGGGAATTGGCCATGAATTTGGGCAAAGTAGTGGAGATGGCACCCAGGTCGAAGAGGGCAAGGTTGAAGAGGAAGAAGTACATGGGGGTGTGGAGGTGGTGGTCCCAGGCTATGGTGCTGATGATGAGGCCATTGCCCAGCAGGGCAGCCAGGTAGATGGCCAGGAAGAGGCAGAAGTGCAGGAGCTGCAGCTGCCTTGTGCCTGTGAATGGCAGGAGGAGGAAGTGGGTGATGGAGCTGCTGTTGGCCATCTGCTGCCTCTGGCCATGGAGACCTGTCCAAGGAGGGAAAGGCAGTGACAAGTTAGGGCACACTTCTCTCAGGCTTATCATAACCTCCCTCCCTGAGCTGCATGAGGAATGGATCAGTTCAGTCCCACCACTATCAACCCCTGGCCAAGTTCATCACAGCTTCAAATGCAGCAGGTACCCAGATTTGCCATGAAGAGTCCTCTGGTGTCAGAACAGAAAGTGACCAACAGCTCAATCCCAGAGTACAAGTCCCATGGAGAGGCGGATAAACAGGGAGCAGGCCTGCAGTGCTGCAGAGACAGTGAAGGGAAGAGAGAAAGGCAAAGGGGCTGGGGGTGAAGCCTTCTCATTCCCCAGCTCTCCTCACTGCTGCTCACAGGTTAGAGCTGAAGGTCTTTGGTCCTCCTTCTGTGTGCACACTCCAGGAGCCTTCAGCTGAGCATCAGCTGCCAAGATTGTGATGCCTCCAGGAGCTACAGCTGCAGTGTCCTGCACCCACAGCCTCACCATGTCTGTGGCTGCAGTCAGTTCTCCTGTACTGAGCTCTCAGCATCTTCTCAGTCCTGGCCACCTCAAAGATCTCGCTGCCTTCTTCATCTCCCTGAGATCCTCTGGCAGTGTCCTCAGCCCTGCTGTGCTGTGCAGAGGAGCTGCAGCAACCTCCAGCCCAGAAGCCTGGCCCAGCTGCACAGGACCAGCCCAAGGTATTTGAAGGAGCCCTCTGGTGGCTTTAGTGACAAGTCCAGGAACCTCAGAGACTGAGAAGCTGATGAAACCTCTCCAGAAATCAAAGTCAGATTCAAACTCTGAAGTTTCTTCTACTCTTAATGGGTCCCAGTGAAGCATACTGGGAAAGGGTCCCCAGGGTCTGGTTAGAGCAGGAGACAGTGGATGCAAGGGAAGCATCACTGGAGGCACTGAAGCATCTCCAGGCTGTGGGGACAACAGAGAACTGAGGCAGTGCTGACAGGTCAGGACAAGCAGTTCAAGGTGTCTCTGCTGCTGAGGAAACCTGCAGGGGTTTCATTGATCCAAAGGGCCAAGCCCTGAGCCCCAGCCCCTGGCAAGGCAGATCCTGTCCCTCACCTGTAGCTCTGGGCTCTGCTGGTGACAGTGGAGAGTGAGGGTGAACAGTGACCAGGGTAGGACCTTGTCAGGTTTTGCTGTGATTTGCTTGCTGAAAATGAATGAACTGTACCTTTAAAAATACTTTTTATCAGATGCTTTGTGCAATAAAAACCTCTCCAATTAGCTGCAGGAACCTTGGCAATAATTAGAGGTTCAGCAGTATTTAATGAGCCCCATGGAGTATGTGGGGCTGATTACCTCATCCTTAGGTACTGCCAGGAGACTCTGCCAAGGTACTGCCAAGAAGCCTCTCCAGAAGTCCAAGGCAGAAGCAAACTCCAAAGTACCTTGAAGCACTGATTGGCCTCACTGAGGCTTGTTACTGGCAAAGGTTCCCCAGGGACTCGTTAGAGCAGCTTGGTAGAGGCCAGGATTGCAGGGAGACAAAGGCAAAGTACAGGGCAGAAAAACTTGCCTTTGGTCTAGGAAGCAGAAAGGCCAAGCCCTGACCACTGCCCTTGGACTAGAAGAACCTAAAATCCTCAAAGCCAAGTTTCTGCTCACAGGCCTTGGTGGCAGAGGCAACTGCCAGAGCCAAGGGCACAAAGACCTTGGTCCTGTTGGGCCTCTCAGCCTTGCCAGAGCCCTTGGCCATCCTCACTGCAGCCTCTCCTACACTGTCCCATGCCTGCAGCTCTTTCCCTTCAGGCTGCTGACACCGATCTTGCTTCCCCAGCCAGCTCTCCCCCTGCCATTTCCATCCCTTCCCTGAGCTGTCTCAGCTCTCCCCCTGCCATTTCCTGACACCTCTGGATGGCCTCATGCATAGCAGCTCTGCCCTTTGAGGGACATTTCTTTGGCCTCAACTCCACTCTGAACCTTCCAAGCTGCACTTTGTGGGGGTTTTGATCTCATCCCACTCCCCAGAAGAGCTCCATCCTCTCTGAAACCACCCTTCAGCCATGTGCACACTGCTATGGCAGTGCCCTGAGCCTCCTTCAGCAGGCTGAAGCAGCCCAGGTCCCTCAGCCTCTCCACAGAGATGTCAACCCCCATCCTGGCAGATCTCCTCTGCAGTCTCTCCAGTTCCTTCCTTCTGCATCAGACTGCAGAGCCCAACACCCAGACACCAAGCATCCAGATGTGGCCACAGCAGTGCTGAGTATGGGGGAGGACAACCTCTGTGTCTGGGTGGTCACACTCCTCCTGCCGCAGCCCAGCTGCAGTTGGCCTTCTTCTCTATGTGCAGGCTTTGCTCCATCCCATGGCATATGCAATAACTCCTCCCTGATGCTGTGGTAATTTTCTGCCTTGGGCTGGGACACACCAGAACCTCCAGCTTCAAACCAACAAGGAACCAATTTGTACTGGGATGGGGCCCAGTCTATTAGGGAGTGGGTAAAGGGATGTAAGTTGTACTGGGAGGAGATACAGAGGATTGGTTGGAGGGCTTCAGGTGGTGTAGCCTTTGCTGGGAGTGGCCCAAACTTGTACTGGGAAGGAGTCCTGTTATGGTTGTTATTGATATTTAATAATTGTCTGCACAAGGGGAAGTTTAGGCTTGAGGTAAGGAGAAAGTTCATCCCAGAAGGAGGAATTGGCCACTGGAATGTGCTGCCCAGGGAGGTGGTGGAGTCAACATCCCTGGAGGTGTTCAAAAAAGGATTTGATGTGGCATTTGGAGCCATGGTTTAGGTGTCAGGGGGTGTTGGGTGGTAGGTTGGACTTGATGATCTCTGAGGTCTTTTCCAACCTGGCTGATTCTGTGTTTCTGTGATTAGAAGGTGAAGGGAAAAGTTTGAACACAGCTGGTGACCAAACCAATGTCTGGGGACAAACCCAAGAGATTCCAAAACATGTAGTGAAAGGTGAGGAGAACATCTCCTGCCCAGCTGATGGAATGAGAAACTCGAGAGTCTCCAAAACAACAGAGACAAGGGAAAAGAACCTCAGGAAAGTCTTGCTCAGTATTGCTCTATGAAATGCAGAAAGGCCTTAGGCCTGGTCCTTGAAATGGGAGCTTAGGAGAATACAGAGGCTTAGGGCCTGCTCTTGAAGGTGACATTTGCCCCAGCTCTTCCCAGAGAGGTCCTTGCTGTCCCCTGTTCTGCTCCCTGAAGCAGACCAGCACTCACACATGCCCTGCACTCTAACAGCCATGCAAACAAAGCTGAACAAGCTCAGGGTTATTGCTCCAACCAATTTATTGAGACTGAAGCCCAAGGCAGTGTAATGGGTTGGGGCAGGTCCCCTCCCCACCACAGGCAGAAATAACGACTGAGGCAAACAGATTGCAAAAGTGATGGAAAGTTTAAATAGGAAAACAATAACAAACAACAATGAACGTTTTACAGAGACCCACAAGCAGCATGACAAAGAGAGAGAGATCCCAAAACATACCCAAGAACATCCCATCCCCACCTGGGGGTACACCCAAACCCCCCCCCCCCCCAGGGCTCTTTCTTCCCCCCCCCAACCCAGCCTTGGGCCTGAGCAGGCCCAAGGGAGGCAGCTCACGCCATGTTACCTAGGCAGCAGCAGGGGACGAAAGAGGACATGAAGACCCCGCATGGCCTTTTTATAGGGGAGCAGGGCATTATGGGAATGGAATACCTGGTCCCTGTGACCACCCCCTGGGCTGGGCCCACCCCTTGGGACCTCCCAGGTGTGGCCTGCGCAGTGGCATCTGGGCCAGCACCCAGCCTAAACCACCACAGGCAGGAATCCACAACCATAGCTAGTCCCAGACCTCTGAGCAGCCCCAGGTGGTGTCTTCCTTTTGCACTTCATGCAGAGTCTGCTTGGTTCCCATAGCTCACTGATCACAGAATGGGCTGGGCTGGAAGGGACCTTCAAAGGTTATGTTGCCCAACCTTCCCAGGGACAGCCTCAACTAGATCAGGTTGCCCAGAGCCCTGTCATGCTTCACCTTGAATATCTCCAGGGATGGGACCCAACCCCCTCCCTGGGCAACCTTTTCCAGTGTTTCACTACCCTCATGGTACAGAACTTGTGCTGGTTCCTACTTCCTGCACAATCCTGCTTTGTTCCCATCTCTCGCCCATGTCTATGGATGTCCTTCCTCTCTGATCCATGGAAGCACAGCAGCTTGTGTTCAGTGCTGTGCCCACTCCTCCTTCTGAGGCAAAGACCATGCCTGGAGCCATTCCCTCCTCAGCAGCTATTTTTGCCACCTGTTTCACTCCTCCCTGGGAAGCTGATCCTGCACCTGCAGTCCTATTGCAGAGGACTGGGAGAGCAGAGATCTTCACCATGGCCTTTTTTGCTTCACTTTCTCCTGAGCAAGGCAGAATCCCTCAGGCCAAGCTGTGCCAAGCAGAGGCCCTTTTCTTTGCAGCATTGTTTCATTTGTGCCATTTCACATCTCCTTGGACCCAACTTTGAGTCTCTCACTGATCAGCCACAGTTGTATTTGGCAGCACTGCCCCAGGGGCACAGATTCCTGACCAGCTGAGGGGTAATCCTTTCCTGCCTTTACTGCCACATCTCCAATACTTTCCCTTTCCTCCTGGTGCTGCCCACCCTGTGTGTTTGTTCCTTATTATGGGATGGTGACACCCTGGATGGATGCACACCCTGAGTGTTTTTCCCACAGAGGGGACTTGACTTCAGGCACTCAATGTTTGCTAATCAGTTAGGTTGCATCTCTGGACACATTTGGAACATCTCTTTTTGGGATCAGGAGCCTCTTCCATCCCCATCCTGTACTTCTAATTCTGGATTATCCTTAAGGCAAGTGTTCATCCACAAGCTCAACAGGAGCCACCAGTGTGCACTTGCAGCCCAGAGAGCCAATTGTATCCTGGGCTGCAGCAAGAAAAATGTGGCCAGCAGGGCCAGGGAGGTGATACTCCCACTCTACTCCACCCTGCTGAGACCCAACCTGGAGCTCTGCGTCCTGTTCTGGAGCATCTGTTACAAGAAGGATCTGGAGGGGCTGGAAGGTGTCCAGAGAAGGGCCATGAGGATGAGCAGAGGGCTGGAGCTGCTCTGCTATGAGGACAGACTGAGGGAGTTGGGGCTGTTCAGTCTGGAGAAGAGAAGGCTCCAAGGAGTCCTTCTTGTGGCCTTCCAGTATCTGACAGAGGCTACAAGAAAGCTGGGGAGGAACTTTTTAGGGGGTTGGGTAAGGATAGGACTTACTCCATGGGGGAATGGAGCAAACCTAGAAGTGTTGAGATTCAGATTGGATGTTAGGAAGAAATCCTTCCCCATGAGGGTGGAGAGATACTGGCACAGGGTGCCCAGGGAGGTGGTGGAAGTGTCATCCCTGGAGGTTTTTAAGGCCAGGCTGGATGTGACTCTGAGCAACCTGCTCTGGTGTGAGGTGTTCCTGCCCACGGCAGGGGGGTTGGAGCTGGATGATCCTTGAGGTCCCTTCCAACCCTGACAATTCTGTGTTTCTCAGCATGTCCAAGAGGTATTATCAGGTATTGGAATTCCAGTGAATGCCCTCCCCACTCCAGCCCTTCCTTAGGGCTCTCAAGGCAGTTGGTGCACCCCCAGCAGTTACTCTCATCAGCTCTCTGTGTTGTGTTCTGTGTCCATCCAGAATGGACATTTGCTACCAAGGGCTTTCTTTCTAGATTCAGGTGATGAGATTTTCAGTTCCCTTTCTCCTTCTCTTCAGCCTGGTGTTCCTTCTCCTGCACTAGTGCCTGCTGGGACAGGATCCATGTGATTAAGAGCAACCCACTGGCAATTTGTGGGGAGCCTGAGATTCACTGGAGGTGATCTGCACCATGCAATGTCCAGAGCAATGTGAACCCTACAGCACATAAGGGAACAAATAGTTAGGGAGCAGCCCCTTGGAGGGCCTGGGAGTTCTGGTGGGCAGCAAGTTCTGCATGGGACAGCAATGTGCCCTGGTGGCCAAGAAGGCCAATGGGATCCTGGGGTGCATTTGGAAGAGTGTGGCCAGCAGATCCAGGGTGATTCACTTTCCCCTCTACTCTGCCCTGGTGAGGCCCTACGTGGAATATTACATCCAGTTCTGGGCTCAAAAGGGACAGGGATCTGCTGCAGAGGCTGTAAGGATGCTGAAGGGACTGGAGCACTGCCTGATGGGAGAGTCTGAGAGCCCAGGGGCTGTTTAGTCTGGAGAGGAGAAGACTGAGAGGGCATCTGATCAATGTCAATAAATATCCAAGGGCGGGGGGTCAGGAAGCAAGAGGCAGGGACAGCCTCTGCTCACTTGTGCCCTGGGATAGGACAAGGGGCAATGGATGGAAACTGCAGCACAGGAAGTTCCACTTCAACAGGAGGAAGAACTTCTTTACTGTAAGGGTGACCGAGCCCTGGAGCAGGCTGCCCAGAGAGGTTGTGGAGTCTCCTTCTCTGGAGACTTGCCAGCCCTGTCTGGATGTGTTCCTGTGAGACCTGCACTGGATTCTATGGTCCTGTTCTGGCAGGGGGACTCGGAGATCTCCAGAGGTCCCTCCCAACCCCTAACATCCTGTCACCTGTGACCCTGTGAATTGTCACAGGGCTCTGAATCCAAAGGAGATCCCAGCAGGAAATATCAAAGTTCCAGCTACAAATCATGAAGTCTGTCTGAGCTTCATCTTCAAGGATCCTTCTGAAGTCACCTTCCACTGCCCCCTTGGGCTCTTCTGGGCTCTCAGCTAATGCATCCATGTGGCAAGTCCAGCTGCCTTCAGAGCTGTGTAAGTTGTTCACAGAAGCTGAGAGGCTCTTTCCATTCCCTTGGAGGGCTCCTGATTGTCCTGGGTTGAGTTGACTCTGCTGCTGTTATCCAGAGCATGCTGCAGCCATGCCAGCCTCAGAAATGAAAGTGCTGGCTGGAGCAAAGGATTGTGGGGCTTGAAGTTCAGGTTACAACATGGGAGGCTCCCTGTTCCAGTTGCTGCTTCTGGGTTCTGGGATTTTTTGGGTGTTGGCTGCCCTGCCAACAGGGCACAGGGACAGGGAGGGATAGGGGAGCAGCTCCCTGCTTTGGGCTTTTGCCTTGCTTGCTGCTGCTTGCTGCTGCTTTCCACTGTGCCTTTTCTGCACACAGGCTGAGGTCACTGTGCTTTTGTATTCTGATGATCTGATTTGCTCAGGAAACTCTTCTCTCATTTGTTTCTGTATCAACACAAAGAGGTTTTGTGTGGTGCTCTTTCCCCCTCAGTTCTGTGTTGGGGGAGGCAGAGAGGTTAAGCTGCTGGTTCAGCTGAACCCAGTACATTCCTTTTCTGGAGCCCAGCGTGGGGCAGGAAAGCAGCTGCCTTAATGAGGACAGATTTTGGCAGGATTGAGGTAACAAAAGGAGAGGAGAAGAGGATTCAATTAAGGCTTGAGGCTTCTCAACAGAGTTTGACAGAAGTTTTCTTACCTGTGGTGTGTTCACTTTGTTGATGGATTTGCTTTCAGGGGACTGATGAGCTACAGTCCTGCTTGTGCTGCTGATGGTGCTGAGTGTTAGCTTAGGGCAATGGCTCAGAGCTGTGATGCCCACTGCTGGGCAGCTTGCTGTGGTTTCATCCAGAGCAATACAGGACACTCCCAAGGAAAGCACTGTGAGATCTGCCCAGATGCTGGATGCTGAGGAGTGGCAGGGGGTGGGGGAGGGAAGGGGCAAATTCTTAGGCTGGTGGTAACCTCTGGTGCTTTGGAATTTCAGCCCTGAGCAAGTGCAAAATCCTCCCCAGCTGGGGAAAGGTTTGGGCAAAGTCTGTTGTCAGCCTGGGAGTTCCTGAGAGACAGAAATCACTGCAATGTGCTTGGGCCTGGCCCATGCCTCTCCAGCCCTTCTCATTTCTGTGCAGAGGGCTCAGGGGCAAGAGCAGGTCTCTGGACCTACAGACAGTGCCCCAGGCATGGCAGCTGCATCAGAGAAGCAGCCTGTGCCAGGATCAGCTGCCCCTCATAGTGAATGGTGCTTATGACCAGGATTGTGCCCCAAATATTACCAGAACATGCTTCTGTGTGTGTGACTCAAACCCCCTTTGTCCCCCCTCCCTTCAGGAGTGAGTGGCAGGGGGGACCTTGGTACCACTGAGTCCAGGTAAACAATCTGCCTGGGCATGTTTGCACCTCTGTGGCAAACAAGGCTCAGGCTACATGTTTGTTTGCCCTGTTTAGGGCGTGTGCTTGTGCTTATTTGGCAAAGGATCAGCTCCTTGGTTAATTATTGTGTCAGCAGGGGATGCTCACTGGAGCAGCATTCTTTGGGGCAGATGGGAAACAGGAGCTGTTTGGTACACAAGTGCCCCCACGCTGGTGTCGGTGCCTATGCCTGTGTGCGTCTCTGTGCCGCTCCGCTCCGCCTCGCCCGGGCCTTGAAGCAGCGCTGCAGAAGGCCTCGCCGCACACTGCCACTGCTGCCCGGCTGGGGGCGGTGCCGCGGAGCGTGGGGGCAACTGCTGCGTGAGCCATCGCCACGGGAGGGAACCATGGCGGCCCCTGCGCACCGCCGGTCCTGAAGTGCCACAGCCCCCGGAGCGGGGAACCTTTGCCGGGGGCTGCGCTGCGTGAAGCCAGCGGCAAAAGCCTCTGAAGCTTCCCCTGGGAGGCTCCAGGACCTCTGTGCTCTGGGAGAAGCAGCAACCCCGCGGAACAGCCAGGCGGTCGGCGCCGGTCTCTATTTCCTGATCAGGGCACAGCCGTGCCACGCTGTCAGGGCTCTAAACACAGCACCAGGGAAAGATTTCATGACGTTCCATCAGCTCTAGAAGAAGCTTTTATTCCCCACCTGTACAGTTGTGCTGGGTTGAGGCAGCCCCCTCTCCCCACCACAGACAGGAATAAAACACTCAGACAAACGGATTGCAAAAGTGATGAAAGTTTAAATAGAAAGCAGTGAATGTTACAGAGAACCCAAAGCGCAGTGACAAAGAGAGATCCCAAAGCAAACCCAGAGGCATCCCATCCCCACCTGAGGGTACACCCGAGACCCTCAGGGCTCCTTCTTCCCCCTCCCTCTGCTGGGCTAGTCTCAGCTGGCCAGGCCTGAGACTGCCCATTCCCCCGTGGCCTTGGGCCTAGCCAGGCCCAAAGCCAGGAGACATCTCCCCCAGTTATCGGCTGGCGGAGGAGGAAGAAAAGAGAGCGTGCTAGACCCCGCACTGGATCTTATAGTGGTGCAAAGAATTATGGTAGGAAATACACACAATTTCCTGTGTCCATCCCTCTGGGCTGGACTTCTGGACACAGGAAGTGAACACACCAGGGGGGCACCCAGCTCAAACTGCAACAACAGTCCTGTGTTTCAGCCATGAGGAGCAGCTGCTCCCCTGTCCAAGGGAGAGCATCTGGGAGGTACACATCACAGCACACCCTCTGCGTTACTTGTGTGACCATGGGGAGGATGTGAGGAAGTGGAAGGGAAAACCCAATCCAGTCCTGGCTGCAGGAGTCTGTGACTTACAGGGGAATTGTCCCCCCAGAGATGCTGCCTCAGTTTCCAGTGGGAAATGGCCTAAGAAGAGCAGGGAAGCTGAAACTGCTTCTGGTCCTCCTGAAGGGACTCCCAAAGCATCTTCACAAGATGCAAGGGACCCCAGGCAGAAGTAGAGGGGCTCTGCCTCCAACCAGATGGAGGGGAGAGACAAATTGGTTTGTTGGACTGTACAGAAGCAATGGCCTGGCAAGTTGAACCCATGAGAGGATAAAGCTTTAGTAGATACAGGTGCCCAGAGTGCTCTGACACCATCAAACCACAAGGGGTGGCACCCATCTGTGTTTCTGGTGTGACAGGAGGATCCCCACACCTGGATGTGTTGGAAGCTGAGTACTGGGATGCAAGCCACAGTTTGCTTTCACTTGGAGGCATGGAAGGAGTCACTGGACTTAGTTAGCCCCAGAGCTGGAAACACAGCCCCAGCATTTGCAGCATTTGGACTGGGCATGGACTGATCCAGACTGTGCTGGAACAGAATGGAGCTGCAGAGCACCTGCAGTGAGCAGCCCTCTGGGTCCTGCAAAGCAACCTCCTGTGGAGTGAGAATGGACAGTGCCTGAGGTGTGCTGCTGATTGCTGCTAGGCATGGTGCAGATGGCACAGAAGGAGGGCTTGGGAACACCAAAGGTTAAGTTGAAAATTTGCTGCCATTACTCCACACCATCCTGCCTCATGCCACCTTCACAGGGACAGTGCTGGCTGGAGCAAAGTACTACAGGGCCTGAAGTTCAGATGGCAACATGAGAGGCTTCCTGTTCTGGTTGCTGCTGTTGGGTTCTGGCACTCAGGTGCTGGCTCTTTGCTGAGGGGGAGGGCTGCAGGGGTTTAACTCCTGGCTGCTGCTGCTCACTGCTGTGCTTCTTCCTGCCAACAGCCTCAGGTCAGTGTGCATTATGGGATCTCCTTTGGATTCAGCTCTCTTGATGTTTTCTTAAGTCCTTATCTCAACCCAGAGGGTTTTTTGGTTCCTCTGTGTGTTATGTTTCTCTCCCTTCTGTTTTGGGGGAACAGGCAGCTTAACCTCTTCTCAGCTCTTCAACCTGGTCCAGCCCCAGAATGGAAAGCCAACAGAAGCTTTCTGAGTTCTTCCAAAGATCTCCATGAGCTTCCCCCTACACCCTCCAAAGATCCCAAAAGTCAGTCCTAGGACCATCCAAATCCCAAACACCTAAGATCACCTGAAAGCCCCTGAAGAATGCCTCTGAGATGCCCCTCAAAACTCCTCTGAGAACCTCATTTTCCCCTCTCTGAACTGGGCACACAGCTCCACCCCATCCCTTGGGAGCAAATGCCCCCAGAATTTGGGCATTGAGGCAGGGATATCTGAAATAAAAGCAGAGAGGATTTGGGTAACTTTTGGGGTTTATTGACACAATTGGGCAATGGACAGAGGATTTCTTCCCCCAGAGAGACACAAAGCATTGGGGAAGAGCCAGACAGACCCTGGCAAAGCTCTGCTCAGCTCCACTGGAAGCTCCAGCTGTGCCGACTCAGCACTGTAATTGTTCTCATTAGCAATAATTGGTGTTCAGAAGGGCAGGAGGTGTTTGCTGCTGCTGGTGTCCCCAGTCCCTGAGAACTGCAAAGGAAAAAGGGATGATTTTGGTGCTGGAAAGGCCCTCTCAGAGTGGTCAGTGTTACCCAACAGCTTCTAGGTGGATTTCTGCTGCCCCTCCAGTGCAGGCTGCTCTCTGGTGTGGGTGCAGCGGTGAGCAAGGAGATTGTGCCTGTGGCTGAAGCACTTCCCACAGTCAGCACAGATGAAAGGTTTCTCACCAGTGTGGGTTCGGCGGTGAACAATGAGATTGCTCCTGTAGCTGAAGCTCTTGCCACAATCAGAACAGGTGAAGGGTTTCTCACTGGAGTGGGTGCGGTGGTGTTCAATGAGAGTGCTACGATGTCTGAAGGCCTTGCCACAGCACAGCTGAAAGACTTCTCGCTAGTGTGCACACGACGGTGCAGTCTGAGAGATCCCCTCTCGGTGAAGCTCTTGCCGCAGTCGGCACAGCTGTATGGTTTGTCCCCACTGTGGATGGGTCGGTGCCGAATCAATGAGCTGCTGGTGGTGAAGCTCTTGCCTCACTCAGCACAGGGGAACAGATGCTCTGTGGTGTGGATGCGGCGATGGATGGTGAGAGTGGAGCTATGTTTGAAGCTCTTGCCGCAGTCCCCGCAGGTGAAGGCCTTCTCACTGCTGCGCGCACTGCGGTGCTGGGTGAGGGCAGACTTCTCAGTAAAGGTCTTGCCACACTCAGCACAGCTGTATGGCCTCTCACCGCTGTGGGTGCGGCAATGCCGGGTGAGACCAGAGCTCCGTTTGAACTTCTGACCACAGTCACCACAGATGAAGGGCTGGGGGCCAGGCTGGGGGCAGTGGTGCTTCACCTGCTCTGAGCCAGGTGGGAAGCTCTGCCCACACACAGGGCACTGATTCAGCTGCTCCAACTTGATCTCTGGGTGCTGCTTCTCCTCCCAGCTTTTGTCTGGGTCCTTCTGCGAGGCCATACTGTGGCAGGAAGGGGTCACAGCTGAGGAATAGGGAACATGGAAGCACCTGAGCCCAGGATAAGAAAACCTCAGATCCTGCCTGGGACATGACAGTCCCTGACTCCCAACACCTCCCAACTCCCAGCTGGAGGAGAGAATGCAGAGGGGAACTCAAACCTTCAGTTTTTGTAACAGTGTAGGCTCAGACCTCTAATACCTGTGCTGAGATCCCAGGTTCCTGTGATCAGTGCCCTGAGGTACCCTGGGGCTTACAAGTGGTCTTGTCCCACTCTCCTTGAGCCTGGCAGCATTGGCAGGGTGGCTCCTTGCCCAGGCCCTGTCCTTTGATCTCTCCTGGCTCAGGCAATGGAGGCAGCAGCACTGACCAATGATGACCAAACCACCTTCAACCTTCTCGCACCACCCTCCAAATCCCAACCCCAAACACCACCTCCTGACACACAACTGACCCCCACAAACCTAGGGAGTTTCCAGACTCCAACACCTGATGTGCCTCAGAGCCCCTGGAGGGATGAAATGTGGTGGGCAGGAGGAGGTGGAGGAGGCTGAGAGGTGCCCTGGGAGTCTGGGATTCTGGGGGCTGGGGTCCTGCTGTTGCCCCACTCTGGGGTCCTTACCTGCTGGACTGCTCCAAGAGGCAGATCTGCAAACTCTGCTCTTCCCCAGCACACAGGGGCAGGGATGATGGAGAGAGAGGGACACAACTCCTGACACAGAGAAGCAAAGGGCTCAGAGGAGAGCACTGACCTGCAAGGGATGGCTCAGCACTGCCCACGACCAGGCAGCACAGCTCAGCCTTGCTGGGGGCAGCTCCCAAGCCCAGCAGCACAGCCACAGCACACAGCCAGGGCTGATCAAGATGGGAGGCCTCAACAAGTGCAGACTCAGCTCCTTGCCCAGCACACAGCCCCCAGCACACAGCTGCAGGCCAGCACCACAACAGAGCTGCCTCCACACAGCCTCTCCCAGGCCTTCCCTGCAGCTTCCTCCCACTGCCTGCCCAGGGCTCTGCTGCCTGCAGCTGCATTTGCCAGCACATCTTGCTCTGGTCCCACCTCTCTTCCCTGGCCCTGCCCTCACCACACCCACTCTGTGCTCAGCTCTGCCCTGCACACACCTCTCTGCTGCCCACTCCCCAAGAGAAGATCAGAGCAGTCCTCAGGACACAAAGGGAGCTTCATGATCTCTGGAGATGCAGCACAGGGGGAAGGGACTTGGGCAGCTTCTTGCTCAACCTCTTCAGCCCTCACTGGGAGGCTGGAGGAGTCTCTGCCTCCTGCCCAAACCTCACACCTCCAGCACCCTTCACACACCTGCAGCCCAAAGAGACTCACTGGAAAGGGTTTGGCTTCCTTCTCTCCCTGACCATTTCTCTCAGCTGTCTCTTTGCAGTTCTCCTGGAGCTGCCACTCCACAGCCCCAAGAGAAAATGAGGTTGGATGGGAGGGCACAGTGCCCAGGGGCTGCTGTTCATCTCCCAGCTGACACATGCAGAGCTGCAGCACAATTCACTCCTTTCACCTCCTCAAATGCTGCCAGATTCTGCCATGCCCTGCACACACATTTGCCACCTGGGCCCTGGATCCTCACCCCTTTTGGGGGGGAGAAGGCCTAATTCCTGCCTGACATTTCCCATGCCCTTCCCTCATTCCCAGCCCATCCATGGCCCTGCTGCCTTGGCTGTCCCATGGCCCTGGGTCCCCCACCCCCACTGCCACTGCAGCTGGAAGAGTGGAGTGGGAAATGCTGTGGCTGAGGAAGCCTCTAAGGAGCTGGGCTGGAAGCAGCAGCACAAGGATGGAAGGGGCCTGAGACTAAAGGCTGGGATCAGCTGGAGGGCTGAAAGAACAGCACCAAGCCAAGGGGGGGTTACAGATGAGGGCTGGGGAGGGACCCTGCAGCCACCTCAGGCAGCAACTGAGGAGAGCAAGGGGGACAGAGAGGGAGTGAGACCTCAGGTGACTCCTGCCATGGGGGATGGCTGGGCTGTGTGGCTAGGAGCCCTGAGTGCCTGCTTGGGCTGTGCTGGATGTCAGGAGGGCTCAGGGGACTGTCCTGAGCCAGGCAGGGTTTGGGGTTGTCAGCTTCTGGAGTCAGCTGCTGCCAGCACCATTGGAGGTAGGAGCCAGGCAGAGCCTCACAGCTACTGAACTAAGCCCTCCCACCCCCTGCAGCCTCCACCCTCCATCTCTTCATCCATTGCTCCAGCTCCACTCACTTGCTGCCCTCTCAGAGTCCCCAGGGCCCCCACCAAGGCCCTAGGGCTGATGTACACATCCATCATGGCCTAACAGAAACCCCTGGATGAGAGCATGGAGGAGAATCCCTGTGGTGGGTGGAAGGCACTGGGAGGTCTTACACCAGAGAGCAGAGACCTCCAGAAGGGACAGCAGAGTCCAGAGGGACACCACAAAGTGTCATCTATCTCAGTTCATTCCCACAAGGCCTGCACCCACTCTCTACAAAGGAACAGCACAGGCTCTCCAACCTCCTTTGCCCTTCCTCTCTGCTCCCAGCAACATCTTCTGGGATCTCTCTCTGCAGAGGAGCTTTGAGGCCTTGGCAGTGCTGCCAACTGCGGCCTGGAGCGGCCTGGCTCACCTGGGAGCTGCCTACCAGCAGCTGTAACTGCAGCTCTTGGGGATGGGGGAGGAGGGGCAGAGAGGCATGGGGGAGGGGGAAGGCATTTGGGGCCTGGGGCTCTGGCCTGGTTTGGTGGAGCTCTGGAGGCAGCTTTGGCCTAGGGAGGTTGCTTGGGTCCCGTGGCCCAGGCGCACTATGGATTGTTGTGGGGTTGATGCTTTGCACTGTAGGATGCAGCTCTGAACAGCACAGCCATGGAAACTGCCCAATTCCATCCAACCCTCTGGGCACAGCTTGGCAGCAACTCCTTTCACAAGGCTCAAAGAGAGCCTCTCTGCCTCCTGAAACCTAAGGCAATCCCCTGCAGAACAAGTTGGAGGAGCTCAAGGGGACAATCTGCAGAGGGGGCCCAGGGCAACCTCCTGAGCTTCAACAAGAGCAAGGGCAGGGTCCGGCCCCTGGCCTGGCACAATCCTCACAAGCAGCACAGGCTGGGGGAGGAGAGGATAGGAAGCAGCCCTGCACAAAAGGACTGGGGGGTGCTGCTGGACAAGAAGCTGCACAGGAACAGACAGGGGGAGCCTGCAGCCCACAAGGCCAAGGGCAGCCTGGGCTGCACCAACAGCAGCAGGGCCAGAGATGGACAGAGGCCATCCTGGCACTTGGCTCTGCTCTGCTCAGACTTCACCTGCAGCACTGCAGCCAGCTCTGGAGGCAGAGGAGGACAAGGAAGAGGACAAGGAGGAGGAGAACCAAAAGCCCTTCCAGACTCCTCCACACCTCTGCCACGTTCCTGGAGAGCTCTTCCAGCTCTGCAGAGTTCATTCTGCAGAGAGCTGAGGGAGTTTCTAGGCTCAGGGATGTGTTGCACACTCTGCACCAATGCTCCAGAAGCTTTCCAAGTGCCCTCCAAACCAGCAGCACAGCTCTGCTGGCACACAATGCCAGGCTGCAAGGGACCCCAAGGCTCAGCTGCTCCAACCTTGCCAGCTGACACTGGGCTTGAAAGGAGCTGGCCCAGGGCCCTGCCAAGCTGAGCCTTCCAACTCTGCCCTGCAGGGGAATCCACCACTGCCCTGGGGAGATGATTCCAAGGGCTGACTGGGAGGGAAAAGCTTTTGCCTCTGCAGGGCACTGTTCCACTTCAGCTCAACTCTTGCAGCAGCTCTTTGAGATCTGCCTTCAGAGCACCACAAACTCTGCAGCACTGCAGTGCAAAGCAGCTCAGCTTCAACTTCCAACTGGCTGAACTCTCACATTCTAAATTCAAGGCAGGGGCCAGGCTCACACCCAGCCCAGAAGCTGACAGCCAGCCCAGAAGCTGACAGCCACCCACTACGTTGAGAACATCCAAAGCTCGGAGCCAGATGGAAAGTGCAGAACCAGGTCCCAAGCTCAGATGCATCTACCATGCTCAAGAACCAGCAAATAAGCTCAGAACCACTTCCCAAAATCAGAAGCAGCTCCCAAGATCAGAGCCATTTCCCAAGGTCAGAGCCAGCTCCAAAACTAAGACTCAGCTCCAAAGCTCAGACCCAGTTCCAAAGTGCAGAAGCAGCTCCCAAGCTCAGACCCAGATCAAGAATGCCCCCAGCCCCCAAACTCAGAGCCAGCCCCCAAGCTCTAAAGCCAGCAAATAAGCTCAGAACCATTTCTCAAGCTCAGACCCAGCTCCCATGTTCAGAAGCAGGTCCAAAGCTCAGACCAAGCCCTCAATCTCAGACTCAGCCTCAAAGAGCAGAAGAAGCTCCCAAGCATAGACACAGCCCCAAGGCTCAGACCAACAGCTCAGGCCCAGAAGCAGCCTCTAAGCTCACAGTCAGATCAAAAGTGCAGAACCTGATCCCAAGCTCAGACCCAGTTCCCATGTTAGAAAGCAGCTCCAAAGCTCACACCAGGCCCTCAAGCTTAGGCCCAAACCCCTTGCCCAGACACATATTGCAAGCTCAGGCCCAGCTCAAAAGTGCCAAACCAGCTCCCAAGCTCAAGAGCTAGCTCCCATGTTCAGAAGCAGGTCCAAAGCTCAGACCAAGCCCTCAAGCTCAGACCCAGCCTCAAAGAGCAGAAGAACCTCCCAAGCTTAGACACAGCCCCAAGGCTCAGACCAACATCTCAAGCCCAGAAGCAGCCTCCAAGCTCACTGCAAGACCAAAAGGGCAGAATCAGATCCAAAGCTCAGGTGCAGCTACCAAGCTCAAGGATCAGCCACTAAGCTCAGACACAGCTCCCAGGCTCAGACACAGATCAAAATGCAGAACCAGATCCCAAGCTCAGACCCAGCTCCCATGTTAGAAAGCAGCTCCAAAGCTCAGACCAGGCCCTCAAGCTAAGGCCCAACCCTCAAGCTCAGGCCCAGGTCAAAAGTGCAGACCCAGATCCCAAGCTCAGATGCAGCTCCCAAGATAACAACCAGCAAATCAGCTCACACCCAGCCCCAGGCTCAGAGCCACTTTCACAACTTTGCTTACCTCAAGTTCCCTTCATTGCAGTTCTGCTAAGTGTCCAAATTGAAGCCTTCAGAGAATGCTTTGGGCTGGAAGGGACCCCAAAGATCAGACAGCTCCAACCCCCTGCCATGCCCACAGACACCTTCCACCACACCAGGCTGCTCAAGCCCTCAGCCAACCTCACCCTCAGCACCTCCAGGGAGGGGGCAGCCAGCACCTCCCTGCCCAACCTGCTCCAGGCTCTCACCACCCCCACTCCAAACTATTGCCTCCCAAGCTCCACTCCAAATCTGCCCTCCTCAGCCTTCAATCCAGTCCCCCTCATCCCCCCACTCCCAGCCCCTCACAAAAGTCCCTCCCCAGCTCTCCTGCAGCCCCCAGCAGCTACCACAAGGCTGTTCCAACGTCTCCCCACAGCCTTCTCCTCTCCAGCCTCAACAGACACAACTCCCACAGCCCACCCCCACAGGGGAGCTGCCACAGCCCTCCCACCACCCCCATGGCCTCCTCTGCACCCCCTCCAACAGCTCAACCTCCTGCTCCTCCTGGGGGCACCAGAGCTGCACACAGCACTCCAGCTGGCACCACAGAATGCTGCCAGCACAGAAACCATTGCAGCAAAAGCCTCAAGCTGTGCTCAGCTGCCAAACCAAAGGGAGCTGAACCTGGCCCCAAGAGAAAGGACCAAACTGAGCCAAGAGACTGATCCAACACCCAAGGCTGCACAAAACAACCAGCAGCAAAAGCTCCTCCTGCCCTGAGCCTTTCTGTGCTCAGGACGCCTGGAGGGAAACTGAGAATCACTCTGCAACCCCCCAGGGAATCTTTGTGCCTCAAGACCTTGCAGAGCACAGAGGCCTCGGATGCCACCACCCCCAGCACAGCCAAACCCAGCTGAGCCCAGCCCCAGGCGCTCCTCAGCTCAGGCTCAGCACAGCACCCACGCCTGACACCCCCACGGCACCCAGCACACAGCCTGCCCACAGCTCCCCCCCGCGCCTGGCCCTCAGCCCAGCCGCTGCCCTTCAGCACAGCAGCCGCCCGGCAGCTGCCGGCACAAAGCCTCCGACCCCCCAGGGCTCCCCCACACCCCCCCACAGCAGCCTCTGCTGCCAGCCACCCCCCACGCTCACCACCACCTCTCCTGCACACAGCAGCCCCCACAGCGCCGCTGCCAGCTCAGCTCTGCTGCCAGCCCAGCCCCCAGCACAGGGACACAGGGCCAGGGCCAGCCCCTGCAGCCCCCCCATGGCTCCGCCTGCAGCACAGCAGCAGCCAAAGGGGGCCTGCAGCTGCTCCGAGCAGGGGGAGGCAGCAGCACAGCCCCACCAGGAGCCCCCAAACACACCCACCCCGACCCAGCCCCACACACAGCTCCCCACACCCGCACCCACCCCCTCGCAGCACCCCAGCGTTCCCCACTCCAAGCCTCCCCACCCCAACCCACCCCACAGCCACACACAGCCTCCCCCAGCACCAACAACTCCTACCCCCAACCCCACACAGCCCCACGGGCTCCTGCCCAGCCCCTCACACGCCCCTCTCGGCCCCCAAGCCCCCACCCAACCGAACAGACGCCCCCACAGCCGCACAGCCCCCACCGACCACCCCCCACAGCCCCACGGACACCAGCCCCACCCCTCACGGCTCCCTCCTCCAGCCCAGCTCCAGGACACAGCCCTCAGCCCCAGGGCATCCCAATGCCGACCCCAGGAGCCGCTCCCCCGAGCCCCAAGGGATTCCCACCCCAGCATCCCCCATTCTGCCCCGCGGCTGCGCACACCTACCCCACAGCCCAGGCCCGAGGGGCGCGGAGCAGCAGCGAGAGGCAAGAGGCAGAGCTCGGAGCAGAGGCAGCTGCCGCCTGCCGTCCCCTGCAGCCTCCTGGCAGCCTGGGCGAGCAGAGAGCGATGCGAGGGAGGCCCCGAAGCGGCCACGGTGCAGCCCGGCGGAGGCGGGGGCTGGGGCCGCAGAGGAAGTCCCGCCCACGGGCGGGCAGCCTTAGCCAATGAGAGGCGGCGGGAGCGCGGCAGCTCCTCCCCCTGCTGGCTGCCGAGGCACAGCGAGGAGCTGCCGCTGCCGGCCGCGGCCGCCATTGTTGCTGCCCCGCGGGGAGCGGCAGCGGGGCCGGAGCGCGGCAGAAGTGCCGGAGGTGCTGGCGGGCGAGCGGCAGCTGCCGGCTGGGGAGCTGCGGCGGGGCGGGAGGGGCTGAGGGGGCCGGGGAGCGCTGCGGGCGGCGGCAGCGGAGCGGGGAAGGCTCTGGCTGCGGGGGGCTGCCGGGGGCGTGTGTGGAGCTGGGGGGCGGGAGGGGCGCGGGGGGCAGGGGGCTCCGTGGGGCCGGGGCAGGGTCGGTGAGGCTGAGGAATTGTTCTGTTGGGCTTTGGCCGGGGGCAGGGGGGTGCCGGCGCCGCTGGGGGCCGCGGGGTTCGGTCCTGCAGCTCTTGGCTGTCTGCAGTCTGTGCTGTGCAGGATGTGCATCGGGACAACCATGGGGGGGGCGGTGAGGTGTCCGAGAGCGGCCGGCAGGGACGGGGTCCGGAGCGCAACTCTCATCCCAGCCCTGCTGCCCGCACTCAGCACCGGGCGGGGCTGGGGCTGGTGGGGAGCACAGCCCTGCGAGGAGAGGCTGAGGGAGCTGGGGCTGCTTAGCCTGGAGGAGAGGAGGCTCAGGGGAGACCTTCTTGCTCTCTACAACTGCCTGAAGGGAGGCTGTAGCCAGGTGGGGGTTGGGCTCTTCTCCCAGGCAGCCAGCACCAGAACAAGAGGACACAGTCTCAAGCTGTGCCAGGGGTGGTTTAGGCTGGAAGAAGTTCTTCACAGAAAGAGAGATTGGCCATGGGAATGTGCTGCCCAGGGAGGTGGTGGAGTCACCATCCCTGGAGGTGTTCAGGAGGAGCCTGGATGAGGCACTTGGTGCCATGGTTTGGTTGATCAGATGGTGCTGGGTGATAGGTTGGACTTGATGATCTCAAAGGGCTCTTCCAACCTGGTTCATCCCATCCCATCCCATCCCATCCCATCCCATCCCATCCTTCCCCACAAACCAAGAGAGCCAACAGCTGCCACCCGCCCCGGGGAGAGAGGAGGGAGCAGAGGGGAGGAGCTGGCTGTGCATTCTGCTTCCAGTGCAGCTGCAGGGATTATGGGATGGCAGAACAATTCACCATGTCCTGTGCTCACCTTCTGGGCACTGTGCAGCCCCCTGCTGCTCTCTGGCACTGCTGGAGGAATCTTCTCTATGGTCCTCAGCCCACAGCAAAATACTACTGACCAAAGGCACCTTCAGCTGTGGCACAGTGCCAGGGTCAGGGCATGGCTGACCTGGGCCTGAAAGGTCTTCTCCAGCCACAGGCACTCTGTGATCCTTACTCCTTTAGGCTGAGAAGGGCCAGGCCTGGAGAAACATCCAGGTGGCTGTCAAGAAGGTGGTGCCAGGCTCTCTGTAATGGTGTCCTGGGACAGCACAAGGGACAATGGATCCAGGCTGGGACACAGCAAGCTCCACCTCACCATGAGGAGAAACCTCTTGGCTGGAAGGGTGCTGGAGCCCTGCAGCAGGCTGTCCTGAGAGGCCCTGCAGTGCCCCTTGCTGGAGAGCTCCCAGAGCCATCCGGATGCCTTCCTGTGGGACCTGCCCTAGGGGAGCCTGCTCTGGCAGGGGGATTGAACCTCCTCTCCAGAGGTCCTTTCCAGCCCCTGGGTGGCAGAGTCACTGTCCCTGGATGTATTCAAGGAATGAGTAGAAGTGGCACTCTGGGACATGGGCTAGTGCTCATGGAGATGTGGGCAGAAGGTTGGACTTGATGATCTTGGAGGTCTTTTCCAACCTCAGTGAGTCTGTGAGTGAAACCCTGTGGCAAACCAGCAGCACTCAGGGGCTGGGAACACAACTCCCATTGGGACACATCCCCAGGGCTCAAGTCTCCTCCTAAGGCAGCTCTGAACCCTCAGCTGCAGTTCAAAGGGCCTGCTGCAAGAGCCCCGGGGGAGAGCTGTGGCTGGGATCAGGATACCCTGGGGCTGAGGGGGATCTCGGGGCCGGGCTTGGGCTCCTGTGGGGCTGGGTGGGGGTCTGCGGGGGCAGTTCCAGCCCTGAAGCCCCAAACAGCCTCCCCGGACCCCCTGTACCCCCCCAGTGCAGCCCAGGCTGGCCCCTGCCACAAGCAGGAGGAGCAAAGGCACAGCCCCAAATGCCTCCCGGAGCTCAGAATGTTCCCCAGGACACCAAAGTGAGAACCCAGGAGCCTGAGCTGGCCCCAGGGAGCCAAACCCCCAGCCTGGGACCCCAAAATGCCTGCCTGGGATCCTCAGTTCCTGCCCTGGCACCCCAAAAGTATCCCCAAGGGGCATGCGGAGCTCAGGCTTAAGGTTTTCCTTCCTCCCTTGGTGTTTGAGTCCCCAGGTTCCCACCGCCTGCTGCGGAACATCTTGGGGCTGCCTCCAGCCCTCGCAGCAGCCTCTCTCGGGTTGCAATCAGCTTGGGTTGGGCTCAGGTGGGCTTTGAGCTTTTTCCTTTCGGCTGTGAGCTGAAGGCAGCTCAGGAAGAAAGTTCTGACTGCAGCTGCAGAGAGAGGACTTGGGGCCGCAGGAGGAAGCTTGAGGAGGGGTTTGGAGGAGCCCAGAGCGCTTGTGCAGGGCAGAGACACAAAGAGGTCCCTGAGCCGTAGCCGCCGCCCCCGGCGCTCCCCGGCCCCCGCAGCCCCTCACGACCCCGCAGCTCTGTCGCGACAGCGCTGTCCGCGCGCACAGCCCAGGCACTGCTCCAGCGCTCCGCAGCCTCTGGCCAGGAGGCAACCCCAATGGTGCCCGCGGCCGGCAGGGGCGGTTCCCTGCTGAGACTTGGGGGCGTGGCTGGGCTGTTTCGGCGGCTCTGATTGGCTGCGGCTGCCCGGCCGTGGGGGCCGCAATGGCGGCCGGCAGCGGCAGCTCCTTGCTGTGCCTCGGCAGCGCCCAGGGGGAGGGGCTGCCGCGCTCTGGGCGCTTCTGATTGGCTGCGGCCGCCCGCCCGTGGGCGGGACTTCAGTTGCAGGCTGCGAGCTGCTTCCGCTCCCCGTCACACGTGGCCGCAGCAGCCGGAGGGGCCGGGCCGGGGTCTCCCTCCCAGCGCTCTCTGCTCGGCAGCAGCCTGCCGGGGCCGGCGGCTCCCTGTGCGCTGAGCTCTTCTTCCTCCACCTCCTCCTGCTCTGCCTCGCTTTTGTGCCGGGGTCCAGGTGGGGTGAAGGAGTCTGTGGGGCTGAGTTGGGGGTGGTGGGGTGAGGATGAGGGAATGGTCTGTGGGGGGCTGCGAGGGATCGGGAGGGTCGCTTGGGTTGGGGAAGGGTTTGTGGGGCAGGGGTCGGTGGGGCTGGGGCGGGTGGGGGGTCGGTGGGGTTCCTTGTGCTGCTGAATCCCCCTGCTGGGGGCAGCTGCAGACCCCCTCTGGTTGCTGCTGTGTTGCAGCAGGAGCCATTGGTGCCCTGCAGGGGCTGGCCCTGGCCCCCCCCTCACTGCTGCCCTCTGGGGGCTGCTGTGGCCAGCAGGGGTCGTGGGCAGCATGGGGGCTGGTGTTCAGCTGAGGTACCTCTGGGGGAGCCCTGGGGGGTTGGAGCCTTTGTGCTGGCAGGTGCTGTGCTAAAGGGCAGTGCTTGGGTTGAGGGCCAGGCCCAGGGAGGAGCCTAGGCTGTGCCCAGGCTGTGCCCAGGTTATGCTTTGGTTCTGCCCAGGCTGTGCCCAGGTTATGCTTTGGTTCTGCCCAGGCTGTGCCCTGGCTATGCTTTGGCTGTGCACTGGCTCTGCACAGGCTGTGCCCAGGCTATGCTTTGGTTCTGCCCAGGCTGTGCCCTGGCTATGCTTTGGCTGTGCACTGGCTCTGCACAGGCTGTGCCCTGGTTCCTGATGGCAGTGATGAGGCAGATGATGCTCTTCAGACCACTCCTTACACCTCACCCCACAGCCCAGGGCAGGAGTCACCTGAGCTCTCACTCCCTCTCTGTCCCCCCCTTCATCAGCTCCTGTGTGAGGGGGCTGCAGGGTCCCTCCCCACCCCTCCTCTGCAACCCTCTCCCTTGGCTGGAGCCCTCCAGCTCATCCCAGCCTTCAGCCCTTCCATTCTTGTGCTCCTGCTTCCAGCCCAGGTCCCTTAGAGGCTTCCTCAGCCACCACATTTATTTTCCCCTCCCAGGGCCACAGGACAGCAAAGACTGCAGGGACAGGGATGGGCTGGGAGTGAGGGAAGGGCCTGGGGGTGGTCAGGCAGGAATTAGGCCTTGTCCCCCCCAAAAGGGGAAGGGATCCAGTGCCCAGCTGGAAGCTGTGTGTGCAGGAAGTGCCAGAACCTGGCAGCCCTGCAGGGGACCAAAGGAGTGAATTGTGCTGCAGCTCTGCAGGTGGCAGCTGGGAGATGCACAGCAGCCCCTGGGCACTGTGCCCTCCCATCAGACCTCATCTTCACCTTGGGGATGGGGGGTGGCTGCTCCAGGAAAGCTCCAGAGAGAAAGCTGAGAGAAAGGGGCAGGGAGAGAAGGCAACAAAAAACCCTTTCAGCTGAGGCTCTTTATGCTGCATGTGTGTGGGGGTGGTGCTGGAGCTGACAGGGTTTGCCCAGGATCCAAGTGAGGGCTGAAGAGGTTTAGCAAGAAGCTGGGCAAGTCCCTTCCCCCTTCCCTGCATCTCCAGCGAGCAGGAACCTCCCTTGCTCTGTGTCCTCAGGGCTCCTCTGGTCTCCTCTTGGGGAGTGGGCACCACAGAGAGGGCCCTGCTGGCAGGGTTTGCCTGCAGGGCAGAGCTGAGCACAGAGCTGGTGGGGTTGGGGGCTGTGGGCAGCAGCAGGGAGGAGATCTGGAGCCAGAGCAACAGCTCCTGGCAAATGCAGCTGCAGGCAGAGGGAAGAAGCTGCAGGCAGGGCCTGGGAGAGGCTGCCTGGAGGCAGCTCTCTTGTGGTGCTGCCCTGCAGCTGTGTGCTGGGCAGAGAGCTGAGCCTGTCCTTGTTGAGGCCTCCCATCTCCAGCAGCCCTTCCTCCCTGGCTGCTGTGCCTGTGCTGCTGGACCTGGGGGCTGTACCCAGCAAGGTTCAGCTCTGCTGCATGGTCCTGGGCAGTGCTGAGCCCTCCCTTGGAGTTCAGTCCTCTGCTCTGAGCCCTTTGCTTCTCTCTGGCAGGGGCTGGGTCCTTCTCTCTGCATCACCCTGCCCCTCTGGGCTGGGTAAGAGCAGAGTCTGCAGGGGGTCTGCAGAGTTTGCCGAGCTGCCCCTTGGAACAGCCCAGCAGGTGAAGAACCCAGACTGGGGGTCAACAGCAGGACCACAGCATTTCCCACTCCAGCCTTCCAGCTGCAGTGGCAGTGGAGGTGGGGGACCCAGGGCCATGGGACAGCCAAGGCAGCAGGGCCATGGATGGGCTGGGAATGAGGGAAGGGCCTGGGAATGGTCAGGCAGGAATTAGGCATTTTTCCCCCCAAAAAGGGGAGAGGATGCAGGGCCCAGGTGGCAAATGTGTGTGCAGGGAATGGCAGAATCTGGCAGCATTCGAGGAGGTGAAAGGAGTGAATTGTGCTGCAGCTCTGCATGTGTCAGCTGGGAGATGAACAGCAGCCCCTGGGCACTGTGCCCTCCCATCCAACCTCCTTTTTTCTTGGGGCTGTGGAGTGGCAGCTCCAGGAGAGCTGCAAAGAGACAGCTGAGAGAAATGGTCAGGGAGAGAAGGAAGCCAAACCCTTTGCACTGATGAGTGTCTTTGGGCTGCAGGTGTGTGAAGGGTGCTGGAGGTGTGAGGTTTGGGCAGGAGGCAGAGACTCCTCCAGCATCCCAGTGAGGGCTGAAGAGGTTGAGCAAGAAGCTGCCCAAGTCCCTTCCCCCTTTGCCGCATCTGCAGAGATCATGAAGCTCCCTTTTTCTGTGTCCTCAGAGCTGCTCTGTTCCTGGGGAGTGGGCAGCAGAGAGGTGTGTGCAGGGCAGAGCTGAGCACAGAGTGGGTGTGGTGGGGGCAGAGCCAGGGAGGAGAGGTGGGTCCAGAGCAAGATGTGCTGGCAAATGCAGCTGCAGGCATCAGAGCCCTGGGCAGGCAGTGGGAGGAAACTGCAGGGAAGGCCTGGGAGAGGCTGTGTGGAGGCAGTTGTGTTGTGGTGCTGGCCTGCAGCCATGTGCTGGGGGCTGTGTGCTGGGCAAGGAGCTGAGTCTGCACTTGTTGAGGCCTCCCATCTTGATCAGCCCTGGCTGTGTGCTGTGGCTGTGCTGCTGGGCTTGGGAGCTGCCCCCAGCAAGGCTGAGCTGTGCTGCCTGGTCGTGGGCAGTGCTGAGCCATCCCTTGCAGGTCAGTGCTCTCCTCTGAGCCCTTTGCTTCTCTGTGTCAGGAGTTGTGTCCCTCTCTCTCCATCATCCCTGTCCCTGTGTGCTGTGGAAGAGCAGAGTTTGCAGATCTGCCTCTTGGAGCAGTCCAGCAGGTAAGGACCCCAGAGTGGGGCAACAGCAGGACCCCAGCCCCCAGAATCCCAGACTCCCAGGGCACCTCTCAGCCTCCTCCACCTCCTCCTACCCACCACATTTCACCCCTCCAGGGCCTCTGAGGCACATCAGGTGTTGGAGTCTGGAAACTCCCTAGGTTTGTGGGGGTCAGTTGTGTGTCAGGAGGTGGTGTTTGGGGTTGGGATTTGGAGAGTGGTGGGAGAAGGTTAAAGGTGGTTTGGTCATCATTGGTCAGTGCTGCTGCCTCCATTGCCTGAGCCAGGAGAGATCAAAGGATAGGGCCTGGGCAAGGAGCCACCCTGCCAATGCTGCCAGGCTCAAGGAGAGTGGGACAAGACCACTTGTAAGCCCCAGGGTACCTCAGGGCACTGATCACAGGAACCTGGGATCTCAGCACAGGTATTAGAGGTCTGAGCCTTCACTGTGGCAGAAACTGAAGGTTTGAGTTCCCCTCTGCATTCTCTCCTCCAGCTGGGAGTTGGGAGGTGTTGGGATTCAGCAGGTACTGTCATGTCCCAGGCAGGATCTGAGGTTTTCTGATCCTGGGCTCAGGTGCTTCCATGTTCCAAATCTCACTGCTGTGACCCTTTCCTGCTACAGTATGGCCTCACAGAAGGACCCAGACAAAAGCTGGGAGGAGAAGCAGCACCCAGAGATCAAGTTGGAGCAGCCAAAGCTCAGTGTGAAGGGAGAGAAGGAGGAGAAGAGGGAGGATGGTGATGCTGAGGAGAATGATGACTATGATGATGATGAGTATGAAGAGGAGGATAACCATCAGGATGAAGTTAATCAGGATGAGGTGGAAAAGGAATTTGCAGAGGAGGATGAAGCCAGAGCAGGTCCCTCTGTGCCACCCAAGCAGCTGAATCAGTGCCCTGAGTGTGGGCAGAGCTTCCCACCTGGCTCCGAGCAGGTGAAGCACCACTGCCCCCAGCCTGGCCCCCGGCCCTTCATCTGTGGTGACTGTGGCCAGAAGTTCAAACGGAGCTCCGGTCTCACCCGGCATTGCCGCACCCACAGCGGTGAGAGGCCATACAGCTGTGCTGAGTGAGGCAAGAGCTTCACTCAGAAGTCTGCCCTCACCAGGCACTGCAGTGTGCACAGCACCGAGAAGCACTTCAGCTGCAGGGACTGCGGCAAGAAATTCAAACATATCGCCACTCTCACCAGTCATCGCCGCATCCACACCAGAGAGCATCTGTTCCCCTGTGCTGCTTCACCACGAGCACTGGATTCATCTGGCACCAACTCATCCACAACGGTGAGAAGCCCTACAGCTCTGCCGACTGCGGCAAGAGCTTCAACCGGAAGGCACACCTCACAGAGCACCGTCGTGTGCACACTGGCGAGAAAACGTTCATCTGTGCTGAGTGCGGCCAGGCCTTCAGACAGAAGTGCACCCTCATTGCCCACCACTGCACCCACACCGGTGAGAAACCTTTCACCTGTACTAACTGTGGGAAGAGCTTCAACCGCAGGGGACATCTCATAGTTCACCGCCTCACCCACACCGGTGAGAAGCCATTCACCTGTGCTGACTGTGGGAAGAGCTTCAGCCACAGTTCCAATCTCAGTCGCCACTGCCGCATCCACACCGGTGAGAAGCCTTTGAAGCTGTACCCACACTAGAGAGCAGACTGCACTGGAGGGGAGGCATAAAGCTACCTAGAATATGTTGGGTAATCGTGACCCCTCCGAGAGAGCCTTTCCAGCACCAAAATCATCCTTTTCCTGTGCAGTTCTCAGGGACTTGGGACACCAGCAGCAACCAACACCTCCTGCCCTTCTGAACACCAATTATTGCTAATGAGAACAATTACAGTGCTGAGCCGGCACAGCTGGAGCTTCCAGTGGAGCTGGGCAGGGCTTTGCCAGGGTCTGTCTGGTTCTTCCCCATTGCTTTGAGTCTCCCTGGGGTAAGAAATCCTCTGTCCATTGCCCAACTGTGTCAATAAACCCCAAAAGTTACCCAAATCCTCTCTGCTTTTATTTCAGATGTCCCTGCCTCAATGCCTGAATTTTGGGGGCATTTGCTCCCAAGGGATGGGGTGGAGCTGTGTGCCCAGTTCAGAGAGGGGAAAATGAGGTTCTCAGAGGAGTTTTGAGGGGCATCTCAGAGGCATTCTTCAGGGGCTTTCAGGTGATCTTAGGTGTTTGGGATTTGGATGGTCCTAGGACTGACTTTTGGGATCTTTGGAGGGTGTAGGGGGAAGCTCATGGAGATCTTTGGAAGAACTCAGAAAGCTTCTGTTGGCTTTCCACTCTGGGGCTGGAACAGCTGAGAAGAAGTTGAGCTGCCTATTCCCCCCAAAACAGAAGGGAGGGAAAAATAACACACACAGGAACCAAAAAACCCTCTGGGTTGAGATAAGGACTTGAGATAAGATCAAAAGAGTTGAATCCAAAGGAGATCCCATAATGCACACTGACCTGAGGCTGTTGGCAGGAAGAAGCACAGCAGTGAGCAGCAGCAGCCAGGAGTTCAACCCCTGAAGCCCTCCCCCTCAGCAAAGAGCCAGCACCTGAGAGCCTGAACCCAACAGCAGCAAGCAGAACAGGAAGCCTCTGCTGTTGCCATCTGAACTTCAGGCCCTGTAGTACTTTGCTCCAGCCAGCACTGTCCCTGTGAAGGTGGCATGAGGCAGGGTGGTGTGGAGTAATGGCAGCAAATTTCCAGCTTAACCTTTGATGTTCCCAAGCCCTCCTTCTGTGCCATCTGCACCATGCCCAGCAGCAATCAGCAGCACACCTCAGGCACTGTCCATTCTCACTCCACAGGAGGTCACTTTGCAGGACCCAGAGGGCTGCTCACTGCAGGTGCTCTGCAGCTCCACTCTGTTCCAGCACAGTCTGCATCAGTCCATGCCCAGTCCAAATGCTGCAAATGCTGGGGCTGTGTTTCCAGCTCTGGGGCAATCTGAGTCCAGTGACTCCTTCCATGCCTCCAAGTGAAAGCAAACTGTGGCTTGCATCCCAGTACTCAGCTTCCAAAACATCCAGGTGTGGGGATCCTCCTGTCACACCAGAAACACAGATGGGTTCCACCCCTCATAGTCTGATGGTGTCAGAGCACTCTGGGCACCTGTATCTACTAAAGCTTTATCCTCTCATGGGTTCAACTTGCCAGGCCATTGCTTCTGTACAGTCCAACAAACCAATTTGTCTCTCCCCTCCATCTGGTTGGAGGCAGAGCCCCTCTACTTCTGCCTGGGGTCCCTTGCATCTTGTGAAGATGCTTTGGGAGTCCCTTCAGGAGGACCAGAAGCAGTTTCAGCTTCCCTGCTCTTCTTAGGCCATTTCCCACTGGAAACTGAGGCAGCATCTCTGGGGGGACAGCTCCCCTGTAAGTCACAGACTCCTGCAGCCAGAACTGGATTGGGTTTTCCCTTCCACTTCCTCACATCCTCCCCATGGTCACACAAGTAAAGCAGAGGGTGTGCTGTGATGTGTGCCTCCCAGGTTCTCTCCCTTGGACAGGGGAGCAGCTGCTCCTCATGGCTGAAACACAGGACTGTACAGGTGGGGAATAAAAGCTTCTTCTGGAGCTGGTGGAACTCCTGGGACAGTTCCTTAACAACTCAAACACAGAGATTGCAAAGGTGATGGAAAGTTTAAATAGAGAACAGTGAGTGTGTACAGAAAGCCAGAAACAGTGATGAAAGAAACCCCAAAACAGACCCAGAAAGATCCCATCCCCACCTGAGGGTGCACCCAAGACCCCCAGGGCTCCTCCTTGCCCCCTGTACTGCTAGGCTAGTCTCAGCTGGCCAGATCTGAGGCTGCCCATCCCGCCATGGCCTTGGGCCTGGCCAGGCCCATGTCTGGGAGACATCTCCCCCAGTTAGCGGGTGTTGGAGAGGAAGGAAAGAGCAAGTGCCAGACCCTGCTGGAGATTTTATAGTGGTGCAGGGGATCATAGTAGGAAATACCTAATTTCCTGTGTCCACCCACTGGGCTGGCCTTCTGGATACAGGAAACACCCCTGTAGCAGAGGGCACCCAGCCCAAACTACTACACTAGTCTATTCTATCATTGGAGGCGCTTAGGAGGAGACTTGATGGGGTGCTTGGTTGCATGGTTTAGTTGGTTGGGTGGTGTTGGATGATAGGTTGGATGCGATGATCTTGAAGATCTCTTCCAACCTGTCTATTCTATTCTATTCTATTCTATTCTGTTCTATTCTATTCTATTCTATTCTATTCTATTTTAAATTGCTGGGTCTGTGCAGGTCTCCTGATGAGTGGAGAATGGCCATGGATAGGAACCAGCTTAGATCCTTCCCAAAGAATCAAATGGAATCACTCAGTCATTTCAAGTAAAAAAGGAAGACCTCAGGAATGGGCACTGCCATCAGACACTATGGGAGCAGAATGCCCAGAGCAAAAGGGGAGCTCTTTTGGTAAATGGGTTGGAGAAACCCCCAACAAACAGACATTAAGATACAATGGTACCCACTCTGCTTGGTGGCCTGAAGACCCTTTATGGGACTGGTCTAGGGAGAAGGCTAAAAATCGTATGAACAGCACTGACAGTGACATATTCAATGGTTCAGGGACAAATCCACCTCAGGGAATATCAAGTACCTCAACATTCTGGCAAAATATAGATATTGCATCTAACAGTTGGTGGAAAGCCCCAGATGGATGATTTTGGCTTTGTGGACAAACAGCTGTAATGGGTTGGGGCAGGTCCCCTCCCCACCACAGGCAGAAATAACGACTCAGACAAACGGATTGCAAAAGTGATGAAAGTTTAAATAGAAAGCAGTGAATGTTACAGAAAACCCAAAGCGCAGTGACAAAGAAAGATCCCATCCCCACCTGAGGGTGCATCCAAAACCCCCAGGGCTCCTTCTTCCCCCTCCCTCTGCTGGGCTAGTCTCAGCTGGCCAGGCCTGAGACTGCCCATCCCCCTGTGGCCTTGGGCCCAATCAGGCCCATGGCCGGGAGATCTCTCCCCCAGTTACCAAGTCTCGGAGAGGGAAGGAAAGAGAAAGTGCCAGACCCCACCGCAAAATTTATAGTGGTGCAAGGGATTATGGTAGAGATACCTAACTTCCTGAGTCCACCCACTGGGATGGACTTCTGGACACAGGAAACACCCCTGTAGCAGAGGGCACCCAGCCCAAACTACAACAACAGCTTATCCAGAACTACCAGCACACTGCGGGGGGAGTTGCACATAAGGGATCATCCAGCTGGGATTTTTCTTGTTACCTCTTCAGGAAAGCAATGAATTGGGGATGCCCATTTTTGAAGAGTTGGAGGGAGAGAAAAGATCCTTTGAAGCTGGAGGTGCTCAGGTGTGGGGTGATGATGAGTGGCTGCCCCAAAGAAGAAGAGAGACCTATGGACCTGCAACCTGGGCTCCAGACGGTAGTTGGGGACATGGAACTCCAATCTCTGCTGAACAGAATTTGGTTACAGGCTGTGGTGGAATTCAACAGCAATGAGACTGCCTTGGGGAGAGGAGACTCGAGGAGACTCGAGGGGAGGGGAGGGGAGGGGGGAGGGGAGGGGAGGGGGGAGGTGTGATGGGTTAGCGCCTTTTCCTGAAAACAAAGCTGGGTGGAGGGCTTGCGGGTACTTTACCCTCCCCTGCAGGGCGTTTTCCCCTAGGAAGCTGAGTCTGTTCCACTCCCCGCTCCCTGCCCAGCTAGGGTATAAAAAGCAGGACATCATAGCTGTGGGGTCTCTTTTTGGCTCCTGCCTCTGGTGGATGAGAGCTGCTGCATTTGCCCTCCTGCTCCTCAGCCACGTGGCCGGACCTGATCCTTCTCCCTGCTGCCTCCACACCTCCTCAGAGAAGGACTGGTTTTGTATTATTCTTTCTTGTCCCCTTTCCCATCCATCCTTGTTCCTTGCCCCTTGTGAACCTTTCCTGTTATTGTTATATATATATATATATATATATATACATATATTGCTTAAAGAAAAATTCTTCACCTCTCTACTTCCAAGCCGACTCCAGATTATTGTTTAGTGGATTTGCTCCTTACCCTTTTCTTTCCCCCTCTCTGTTTTGGGGGGAGAAGGGGAAGTGGGGGAGAGATTCTCAGCCTTTCCCCTATCTGGGCTTTTAACTCCCAGCTAAGGCTCAAACCACCACAATTTTTGGCGCCTCCAACGTGGGGCTTGGAAATTAATCTTGCATTGGGAGAGCAATACTTTGTCTGAAAAAGGGACTGGAAGTAGAGATGGCAATTTTAAAGAACCTGATAGTCCAAGCCTTTGCATGGGTGTTTGGCTGGATCTTTTGGACCCACATCTACAAATTAATAACTTACCATGTGGTGTGGTTAATGATAGAGATGCTGCTCAACTGGATAAAAACTTTACCAATGAAGCTGGGCATGTACCTCTTGAATTCGTTGAATTTCACTGTCAGTGGTGACTTTTCTAACATAGGAAATTTTCCTGAAGCAGGCTATGAAGCCAATGGTGTAGATGAAAGTGCCTGTGATGGAAAATTGCTTTACATTGCAATATACTCCATATGCTTAAATGTAATCCTTATAGGGGCATTTGCTGTGATTGTGTTGGGTGGGGGACTAGCTAACCCATTAAGAGCTGTTTGGAGGGTAATAATACACTCCTTTGCACTCTTTAACGACTGGGGGCGTGTCTGCTGTGGGCATTGTAAGCACTCTGTAAACGGAAAAAGGGAGGGGTCAGGTTGTAATGAGTGTGCCAGATCTCAGCCTGAGCCCCAGGCACAAGGGTTAGCCCCACCACCAGCAGCTCCACACTTAACCCCTGATGCTCCTGCCAATGCAGTCTCTCTAGCACTGGTCACCACACGCAGGAAAAGAAGTCAAAAATCATCGCCAAGCACAGATGGTGAGGAAGGAACCTCATCAGGCCCCAGCACCTCAAAGAACCCAGCGGTGGATGAAGATGAGTCAGACCAGGAAATAACTGTTACATCGCTGCCCAGAAAGGAACTAAGGCAAACTCGTCTGGACTACGCAAGGAGAGAGGGTGAGCCAATACTAAGCTGGGCCTTGAGATGCTGGGACGAGGGGGTGGACACAGTGGACCTGGATAAGAGGGAGACGAAGCTTTTAGGCTCCCTGACTCGTGATGCTGGTCTGGACAAAGAGTTAGCCAAACTTGATGGAATACACACTCTCTGGGCCCGGATACTTAATGCCATCAAGAGCCGGTACCGCTCAAGAGATGACCTGCCCTGGGCCCCAGTTAGATGGACAACTATGGAACAGGGCATTCGGTATCTGAGGCAGATGGCTGTGCTGGAAATAATTTATGGGGATGGCCAGCTCCCTTCAGACCCAGATGAGGTGCCCATGAGACGGCCCTTTGTAAAGAAACTCACCCAGGGTGCTCCTCAAAAATATGCTCACACATTAGGAGGGATACTCCTGACTGGACAGGATGGAAGTCCTAAAACTGTCTGTGAGTTTGCCAATGATTTGAGGGAATATGAGGACAGCGTAAATCAGAACCCCCTGATCTCAGCCATGGAAACTATGGCTAAAGACATTGTCAAAGAGATCAAGACCTCCATGTCTGAACTAAAAAAGGGGAGCGATGCCTCCTTTGCCCCTTCTCCCTCAGAATGGGTCCAGGTTTCAGCAATCAGGAACAGGCGACCTTCCCCTAGGAGATCACTCCAAGCCAGTCGGGGGATGTCAAGGGTGTCTCTGTGGAGGTTCCTCTGTGACCATGGAGAGGACATGGACACCTGGCATGGCCAACCCACCTCTGCCCTCTGGAACAGAGTGCGGGAACTGCAAGATGGGCACCACGGGGATAACTCATCCAGGAGAAGGGCTGCCCCAGTTTCCCGGAGCGCTCCCTCTAGCTCAAGAGACACTTCCCCTAGCAACACAGGACCCTGTGACAAGTGTGGACATCGCTGCCAGCATTAGAGGTGCCCTACCTCCAGCCAGGTGGAGACCAAGGACAACAGAGTATACTGGGATGTGTATGTGAAATGGCCTGGCACTTCAGAAGCCCTGAAGTACCGAGCTCTGGTGGACACAGGGGCCCAATGCACCCTGATACCATCGAGGTACAAAGGGGCTGAGCCCATAAGCATTCAGGGAGTCACAGGGGGCTCACAAGACCTGACTGTACTGCAAGCTGAGATAAGCCTGACCGGGAATGAATGGGGAAAGCATGACATAGTGACTGGTCCAGATGCACCTTGCATTCTTGGCATTGACTTTCTGCGGGAGGGATGCTTCAAGGACCCCAGGGGGCACAAGTGGGCGTTTGGGGTGGCAGCTGTGGAGACTGCAGGCAAAGAACAGCTGTCCACCATGCCCGAGCTGTCGGATGACCCCTCTGTAGTGGGCAGCCATAAGGTACAGGATTTGAAGTTACCTCTTGCCTCTCGCATAGTACATCGCAGGCAATACAGGACTAACAGAGACTCTCTGCACCCCATACACCAATTGATTCGACGACTGGAGAGCCAGGAGGTGATCAGCAAGGCTCACTCCCCCTTCAACAGCCCGATATGGCCAGTGCGGAAGGCAAATGGGGAATGGAGACTGACCGTGGACTACTGTGGCCTGAATGAAGTGACTCCTCCGATCAGCGCTGCCGTGCCGGACATGCTGGAGCTGCAGTACAAGCTGGAATCAAAGACGGCCAAGTGGTATGCCACAATTGACATTGCTAATGCCTTTTTCTCCATTCCCATTGCAGAAGAATGCAGGCCACAGTTTGCTTTCACCTGGAGGGGGGTACAGTATCAATGGAATCGGTTGCCTCAGGGCTGGGTCCATAGCTCAGCCATCTGCCATGAGGTGATACAGACTGCCTTAGAGAAAGGTGGAGCCCCTGAGCACCTGCAGTTCATTGATGACATCATTGTATGGGGTGAGACAGCAGAGGAAGTCTACCAGAAGGGTAAAAAGATAATTAATATCCTGCTGGAGGCTGGCTTTGCCATCAAGAGAAGTAAGGTAAAAGGGCCTGCAAGGGAGATCCAGTTCCTGGGTGTTCAATGGCAGGATGGCCGTCGCCACATCCCTCAGGAGGTGGTGAACAGGGTAGCCACTATGGTGCAGCCCACGAACAAAAAGGAGACACAGTCCTTTTTGGGACTTGTGGGCTTCTGGAAAATGCACATTCCTGGGTACAGCCAAATTGTGAAGCCTCTCTTCCATGTAACAAGGAAGAGAAATGATTTTGTGTGGGGACCTGAGCAGCAGGTGGCATTCGACCAGATCAAACGAGAGGTGGTCCATGCTATGGCTCTGGGACCTGTTTGAACTGGGCCAGAGATCAAGAATGTGCTGTACACTGCGGCCGGTGAGAATGGTCCTACGTGGAGCTTGTGGCAGAAGGCCCCTGGTGAAGCCAGGGGCAGGCCCCTAGGTTTCTGGAGTAAGGGGTACAAAGGCTCCGAGGCCAACTACACCGCGACAGAGAAGGAAATCCTAGCTGCCTATGAGGGTGTCCGGGCTGCCTCTGAGGTAATTGGGACTGAGTCGCCTCTATTTCTAGCTCCAAGGCTTCCAGTCCTGACCTGGATGTTCAAAGGAAGAGGCTCAACCCCACATCATGCCACAGATGCTACCTGGAGTAAGTGGATGGCCCTGATAACTCAGCGAGCTTGGATGGGGAGCTTTGAATGCCCTGGCATAGTGGAAGTGATCACCAACTGGCCAGAGGGTGCTGACTTGGGAATGCCACCAGAGCAGACAGTGACCCGTGCTGAGGAGGCTCCCCCATACAATGATCTCCCTGATAATGAGAAGGGCTATGCTCTATTTACAGATGGGTCCTGCTGGCTTGTAGGCAGCAAGCGAAGATGGAAGGCAGCTGTCTGGAGCCCGACAAGGCAAGTGGCAGAAGCAAGGGATGGAGAAGGTGAATCCAGTCAGTACGCAGAGGTAAAAGCTGTCCAGCTGGCCCTGGATATAGCAGAAGGAGAGAACTGGCCAGTGCTGTACCTCTACACTGACTCCTGGATGGTAGCCAATGCCTTGTGGGGGTGGCTGAAGGAATGGAGGAGGAATGGGTGGCAGAGAAAAGGGAAGCCTCTTTGGGCCGCTGACCTGTGGCAAGATATCGCTGCCCGCCTGGACAGGCTGCCAACCAAGGTACAGCACATGGCTGCACACATCCCCAAGAGCAGAGCCACAGAGGGGCACAAGCACAACCACCAAGCAGATCGGGCTGCTAAAATCTCCCAAATAGACTTGGACTGGGAGCACAAGGGCGAGCTGTTCTTAGCTCGCTGGGCCCATGACACTTCTGGCCACCAAGGGAGAGATGCCACATACCGGTGGGCTCGGGACAGATCCGTGGACATCTCTCTGGAGGCCATCTCACAGGTCATCCATGAGTGTGACATCTGTGCCGCCATCAAGCAGGCCAAGCGTATGAAGCCTCTGTGGTATGGGGGGAGATGGTCAAAATATAAGTACGGAGAGGCCTGGCAGATCGACTACATCACCCTGCCTCGGTCTCACAGCGGCAAGCAGTACGTACTGACCATGGTGGAGGCAAGCACAGGGTGGCTGGAAACTTACCCAGTACCTCATGCCACTGCTCACAACACCATCCTGGGCCTAGAGAGACATGTCCTGTGGAGACACGGCACCCCTGGAAGGATTGAGTCAGACAACGGAACCCACTTCAGGAACCATCTCATAAGGGACTGGGCAAAAGAACATGGGATTGAGTGGATCTGCCACATCCCATACCGTGCACCAGCTGCAGGGAAGGTCGAGCGCTACAATGGCTTGCTAAAGACCACCCTAAAAGCCATGGGGGGTGGAACCTTTAGGAACTGGGAAAAGCACCTAGCTCAAGCCACTTGGTTAGTGAACAGCAGAGGATCTGTGAACCGAGCTGGTCCTGCCCAGTCTAACCTGCTGCACACAGTGGATGGAGATGGAGTTCCTGTGATTGCTGAGAAGAACCTGCTGGGGAAGTCAGTGTGGGTTTTCCCTGCTGCTGGTGGGGGCAAACCAACCCGAGGGGTGGTCTCAGCTGAGGGTCCTGGTCACACATACTGGGTCATGTTAGAAACTGGGGACATTCAGTGCATCCCACAGCGGAACATGACTCTGGCTGAGAGGGGATGAATTCAGAGGGGGCAATACTCATCAATGTATCATAATCATTGTGTAAATAGTTATAAGTTGTTCTAAGTTTCCCCCTCCTAGCTTAATACTGGCCTAGCATCCAGGATTCGACGTACACACAGCACACCAACCCAGAGAGCTCCTGCATCATCTCACCTCACCTGTTCCTGATGTCCTTACAGCGTTGGACTATTCCTGATGTCCCTACAGCAGCGGACTGTTCCTGATGTTTTAATTTCCCTTTCAAGGACAGACTGATTCCTGATTCTTTTCCACATGCCTGCCCAGTTCAAGCACACCTACACTGACCATCGCCGGAGAGAGAGAGAGAGACTGCCCTGGGAGAGAGCAAGCCGGGATAACAAGGGACTTGCGCCAAGGATTCAAATACCACGTGTCAAGATTGCATGAAGGGGCTGTGGCAGGAGAGAGGAAGTGGAACAGAGGGGGTGGATTGTGATGGGTTAGCGCCTTTTCCTGAAAACAAAGCTGGGTGGAGGGCTTGTGGGTACTTTACCCTCCCCTGCAGGGCGTTTTCCCCTAGGAAGCTGAGTCTGTTCCACTCCCCCCTCCCTGCCCAGCTAGGGTATAAAAAGCAGGACATCATAGCTGTGGGGTCTCTTTTTGGCTCCTGCCTCTGGTGGATGAGAGCTGCTGCATTTGCCCTCCTGCTCCTCAGCCACGTGGCCGGACCTGATCCTTCTCCCTGCTGCCTCCGCACCTCCTCAGAGAAGGACTGGTTTTGTATTATTCTTTCTTGTCCCCTTTCCCATCCATCCTTGTTCCTTGCCCCTTGTGAATCTTTCCTGTTATTGTTATATATATATATATATATATACATATATTGTTTAAAGAAAAATTCTTCACCTCTCTACTTCCAAGCCGACTCCAGATTATAGTTTAGTGGATTTGCTCCTTACCCTTTTCTTTCCCCCTCTCTGTTTTGGGGGGAGAAGGGGAAGTGGGGGAGAGATTCTCAGCCTTTCCCCTATCTGGGCTTTTAACTCCCAGGTAAGGCTCAAACCACCACAGGAGGAGAGGAGAGGAGAGGAGAGGAGAGGAGAGGAGAGGAGAGGAGAGGAGAGGAGAGGAGAGGAGAGGAGAGGAGAGGAGAGGAGAGGAGAGGAGAGGAGAGGAGAGGAGAGGAGAGGAGAGGAGAGGAGAGGAGAGGAGAGGAGAGGAGAGGAGAGGAGAGGAGAGGAGAGGAGAGGAGAGGAGAGGAGAGGAGAGGAGAGGAGAGGAGAGGAGAGGAGAGGAGAGGAGAGGAGAGGAGAGGAGAGGAGAGGAGAGGAGAGGAGAGGAGAGGCCTAATAAGTGCAGTGTACAGGGGCAGAATGACCTCCCTGCTCCTGCTGGCCACGCTGTTCCTGATGCAGGCCAGGATGCCATTGGCCCTCTTGGCTGCCTGGGCACACTGCAGGCTCATGTTCATCCTACCATCGACCAGTACCCCCAGGTCCCCCTCTACCTGGCCACTCTCCAGCCACTCTGACCCCAGCCTGTAGCTCTGCATGGGGTTGTTGTGGCCAATGTGCAGAACCTGGCACTTGGATGTGTTCAGTCTCCTGCCCTTGGACTCTGCTCATCTGTCCAGCCTGTCGAAGTCCCTCTGCAGAGCCTCTCTACCCTCCAGCAGATCAACTCCTGCCCCCAGCTTGGTGTTCATCAGCAAATTTACTGATGATGGACTCAATACCCTCGTCCAGATCATCAATAAAGATGTTAAAGAGCATGGGGCCCAGCAATGATCCTTGGGGCACACCACTAGTGCCTGGCTGCCAGCTGGCTGTGGCACCATTCACCACCACTCTCTGGGCTCGGCCCTCCAGCCAGTTCCTAACCCAGCACAGAGTGCTGCTGTCCAAGCCAGGGGCTGACAGCTTGGCCAGGAGTTTGCTGTGGGGGACAGTGTCAAAGGCCTTGCTGAAGTCCAGGTAGACTACATCCACAGGTACCATTAGCCAAACACCACACTCAGCTGTGAGAGGCAGTATGATGTATCTGCAAATAAGAGCAACATCAGAAATGAGCCAAGAGGAAAGGATTAAGTTGATGGGGAATGAATTTTGTAAAGACAACTATTACAGCAAGGAGAGGAGGGATTGATGGGATCAAAAGGAGGGAGTGTCCTTACAAAGGAAGAATTGGCTATGAGGGAGTTGGAAGAGAAAGGGAGGACCCAGGCAGTTCACCTTCTCTATGTGTATGTAAATCACAAAGGGGCCTCTGCTAATTCCCTTCCCTTGAACCTTGCTGTAAATCAGTAGGGCTCTGTCCAAAGATAGCAGACACTGAACACAGCCTGAACTGCTGAACTTTAAGGCCAGAGCACACCAGCAGCAGCCAAAAAGAGAGAAAGCAGACTGTGAGTGACATCAGAACTGCTCTGCAGGAGAAGGCAAAGAGTTTATTCCTTCTGAAAGCATCCAGGGATCAGTTGGCTCAGGGCAGCCTTCAGCTCCTGGTTCCTGAGGCTGTAGATGAGAGGGTTCACTGCTGGAGGCACCACTGAGTACAGAACTGCAAGCACCAGATCCAGGGATGGGGAGGAGATAGAAGAGGGCTTCAGGTGGGCAAGGATTAAAGTGCTGACAAACAGAGAGACCACAGCCAGGTGAGGGAGGCAGGTGGCAAAGGCTTTGTGGCGTCCCTGCTGAGAGGGGATCCTCAGCACTGCCCTGAAGATCTGCACATAGGACACCACAATCAACACAAAACAGACAAAGACTAAACAGACACTGGCCACAAGAAGCCAAAGTTCCCTGAGGTAGGATGTGGAGCAGGAGAGCTTGAGGATCTGGGGGATTTCACAGAAGAATTGCTCCAGAGCATTGCCCTGGCAGAGGGGCAGGGAAAATGTATTGGCTGTGTGCAGCAGAGCAGTGAGAAAGCCACAGGCCCAGGCAGCTGCTGCCCAGGAGGGTCTCATAGTGCAGGGGTCTGCAGATGGCAACGTAGCGATCATAGGACATGGTGGTGAGGAGAAAATACTCTGCTGACATTAGGAATGCTATAAAGAACAGTTGGGGAACACATCCTGCATAGGAGATGTCCCTGGTGTCCCTCAGGGAATTGGCCATGGATTTGGGCACAGTGGTGGAGATGGCACCCAGGTCAGTGAGTGCGAGGTTGAGGAGGAAGAAGTACATGGGGGTGTGGAGGTGGTGGTCCCAGGCTATGGTGCTGATGATGAGGCCATTGCCCAGCAGGGCAGCCAGGTAGATGGCCAGGAAGAGGCAGAAGTGCAGGAGCTGCAGCTGCCCTGTGCCTGGGAATGGCAAGAGGAGGAAGTGGGTGATGGAGCTGCTGTTGGACATTTGTGCCCTTTGTGCACAGTGCAGCAGCCAAAAGGCAAAGGCAGTCACAAGTCAATGGAGCACAACCAAAGCCATTTCTGAGCCCCTGATATGGAGACTCAAGTTTTTGTTTTGAGGAGACCTCCCTCCAGCTCTGTTGCTGGAGTCTTTTGTGCTGGCTGAGCCTGCAGGGAAGAGCAGAGACTCTTCCTGCTTCCTGCTGCTGAGTCAGTCCTGCTCTGCAGCAGGGGAGCGGTGGAGGCAGCAGCAAGCTCTGGTGTCCACACTCAGATGAAAGAGTTCCAAAGCAGAAAGGCTTCTCAGCATCTCCCAGTGCTAAGGAGAGAGGGTAGAAAAAGGCAGTTCCTGAATGGTTTAGGCTTTTGTACTCCAGCTGCCCACATCTCACCCCCAGAGTGTTCATGGCTGTCACAAGTTCTCACACACAGCATTTCTGCCGCTCTCAGGGGGAGCAGAGAGAGCAGAAGCCTGCAAGGCAAGAGACTGCCTGTGGCTCAGAGCAGAGTGAGGGGAGCTGCTTGGCCCTGCTGCTACTTCCCCACTCCTCTGGGCTTGTGCCCTGCTGAGCTGGAGGTGATCACACTCCCATGTGCCCCTGAAAAGCCACCAGGCCCTGCTGAGAGCAGAGGGATCCCCCACAGGCCACTCAGTGTCTCAGCCTCTCTCAAGGTCTCAGCACCACACTTGCAGCCCAGCACACTCAGGGCTCATTGCAACACCCAATGGCATTTCCTCTCCTGTGGCAGCTCTGCCTCTGCTGCAGCTCTGGCTGCAGAGGAGGTGCTTCACACTTTGGAGCCCACGACCCTGAGGCCAGAGGCTTTTCTGGGGAGGAAGAGGAGGCCAAGGGCCTTGCTCAGAGGAAGGATCTGTCCTGGAAGGGATCAGATGGAGAGGTCTGAATGCTCCCTCCCACAACATTGCTGGGTTCTGTTTCCTCCCCTTCCCTGATCAGATCCCTGCTGCCTGGAGGTTCTCACCCTGGCAGGAGTGTGCTGGGTGATGGATTTGCCCTGCTCATAGAGCCCAGCCCAGCCCCTCTGCACTCACCTACAGAAACCTGCCTGTTTACAGGGCACTGGCTGGGGGCATCCTGATGAGTCCAGCCAGGGTGCTGGTGCTGCTGTCCACAGGCAGAGGCTGAAGGCTCTTTAGGAGGCTCCCAGCAGACCTCCTGACCACTCCAGGATACACCTCCCCAGCTTCAAGGACTGATTCCAACTTGAATGGTCCTTTGCTACTTTTCTTTCACTCCCCACTTTCCCTTGTCCTCAGAACAGGAAACTGCAAACACAGACTCAGGAACTCTTCTCTCTTTAGAGCAGACCCTGCTTGGACCTTGTCCTTGAAACATCCCTTTGGAAGTTCCCTGGAGCTGAGCTGCAGCTGTGAGCAGCCCTGACCCAAACAGCAGCCTCTCCAGAGCAGAAGGACCCTGCCCCACCCTGCCCTGCTCTGTACTGCCAGGGTTGGCTCCTGCCACCCACAGCTTCTCCCCACAGCCAGCATCAGCTGTGGCTGTGTCAGCTTTAGGAGATGCCTCCCAGAACTGCACCTGCACCACCCTGTACCCAAAGCCTCACCATGTCTGTGACTGCAGTGACTTCTCCTCCAGTGAGCTCTCAGCATCCTCCCAGTCCTGGCCACCTCAAAGCTCTCTCTGCCTTCCTCATCTCCCTGAGATCCTCTGGCAGTGCCCTCAGCCCTGCTGTGCTGTGCAGAGGAGCTGCTCCTGGCCAGAGCTGTCTCCTGCAGCACTGCCTGCTTGCCAGCAGCACCTTCCAGCCCAGGAGCCTGGCTGGGCTCAGCAACAGAACCAGCCCAAGGCATTTAAAGGAGCCCTCTGGTGGCCCTCTGGTGCCAAGTCCATGAACCTCAGAGTCTAAGAAGCTGATGAAACCTCTCCAGAAGTCAAAGTCAGATTCAAACTCTGAAGTTTCTTCTACTCATAATGGGTCTCAGTGAAGCATACTGGGAAAGGGTCCTCAGGGTCTGCTTAGAGCAGAAGGAGACAGTGGATGCAAGGGAAGCATCACTGGAGGCACTGAAGCATCTCCAGACTCTGGTGAGAGCAGAGAACTGAGGCAGTGCTGACAGGTCCCTCACTTGTGTCTCAGGGCTCTGATTCACCCTGTGAAATCATTTTTATCAGATGCTTTGTGCAATAAAAACCTCTCCAATTAGCTGCAGAAACCTTGGCAAGAATTAGAGGTTCAGCAGTATTTAATGAGTGTGGTGAAGAGGGAGGTTATTGCTTTATTACTTATGACTTATGATTTATGAAAATTAATTTTTTATTATAACTATAAAATTGTCAATAACCGATGAATCACCAACTTATATACATGTTCTAGTGCACGTTCGTGAAATATATCCCATAACTGGCTTAGTATTATGATTAGAACTTATTTGAGCTAATTACAAGCTATTTCTGTATTTATATGCAAGAAGGGTGCAGTTCCGCCGCTTGGCCACTAGATGGCGACTCGACGGGACGTGCGCAACTTCTGGTCGAGCTCAGACGGAGCTTTGTCCTGTGTGCCGCCGGTTCGAGACTGGAGTCTCGCAGGGCTGGCATGCACGAGAGGACGGGCTGGTAGGGCTGGTCCGGAGACGAGCTGGTCCTCAGAGTTGATCCGCACCACACGGCGGGACGGCGATCGCCGGCAGACTTGCCTGGGGGACGCGGCGGTACACGGATCTGCAGAAGCGGCCCCGGGAACGAGGAATATCGGCGGGGCGGACCCGGCTCGGCAAGTTCTCTCAGGCAGCAGCTTCTCGTTTGCTGGGCTCAAACCAACAGCAGGATACCCGGAGCGGTCCGGGGGGAGTTCAGTGCAGTGTAAGCACGAATGCTGCTGAGTAATCCCTGGAGTTAACAGGGCTCGGAGCGGCACGTGGCGCTCTTCTCTCCACTATAGTGGGGTTAAGCAATTACGCGGGGACCTGGCACGGTCAAGTCCCTTCTCCCCGATAATTAGGCAGATCTTACCCTCAGGGGTTGATCCAGTCCACGCAGTAGCGACGGGGGGGTTCCTCTCCCGGTCGTGTGACTGGCTGTGACGCTAGCTTCTCAGCTTAGCGTGGTATCCTTCCTCTATGGAAATAATTCCTCCAGTCACTTCTCACATGCAGATGCCTTGATGTGCGTGCATGTATGTAACAGAAGCTAAACAATAAACTCAGTTGCAGAGGCAGTGGCTCGGACTTAACTCTCGAGCTAGCACAGAGACAGAAATGGAGGAGGAAGGCAGGAAGGCAGGAAAAAGCACTTGTTTACTCACTGGGGTAATACTTATAGAAGATCTCGAGGCTGGGTTTGACCATAACAACTGGCTTCAGCCTATGGGAAAGCATGAAGCTAGAATTCTTCCATATTTGGAGAATGCACGAGCACAGCATGCATCAGCAGCGTGCTAGCCTGGCTTTTGTCTTCCTCCTGAGGGAGGGGGAGCTTGCCCACATGCTGGGGCAAGATTCAATATCTCGGCACAATGTGCCTTCACCACAATGAGCCCCATGGAGTATTTGGGGCTGATTACATCATCCTTAGGTACTGCCAGCAGACTCTGCCAAGGTACTGCCAAGAAGCCTCTCAACAAGTCCAAGGCAGAAGTAAACTCCAAAGTACCTCGAAGCACTGATTGGCCTCACTGAGGCTTGTTACTGACAAAGGCTCGCCAGGGACTCAGAGCACCTTGGTAGAGGCCAGGATTGCAGGGAGACAAAGGCAAAGTGCAGGGCAGAAAAACTTGCCTTTGGTCTGTGAAGCAGAAAGGCCAAGCCCTGACCACTGCCCTTGCAATAGAAGAACCTCAAAGCCTCAAAGCAAAGTTTCTCCTCACAGGCCTTGGTGACAGAGGCACTGCCAGAGCCAAGGGCACAAAGACCTTGGTCCTGTTTGGCTTCCCAGCCTTGCCAGAGCCCTTGGCCATGAGATACTCCCCCACCCTTACCTGATAGAGAGCATCTCCCATGGGAGCAGAGAGGGAAGAAAGAGGAAGAGAAGGACTTTGCAGATAGATTTATAGGGTCAGGATATTATGAGTATGAAATAGGCTGTTTCCTGTGTCCTCCTTATTGGGTGGGACCCTCTGGACACAGGAGCTGTAGCTTATGTGGCAGGAATAGAAGGCACCCAGCCTGAACTGCCACAGAAGGTGAAGGGAAAAGTCTGAACACAGCTAGTGACCAAACCAATGTCTTGTGACAAAACCAAGAGATTCCAAAACAGGCAGTGAAAGGTGAGGAGAACTTCTCCTGGTTTGCTGATGAAAGGGAAACCTCAAGGTTCTCCAAACAAACAACAGGAAGAAGTGTCTCAGAGAACTGGAAAAACTCAAGAGCTAAGGCTGTGCAGTGTTGGTGGCCAAGAAAAAGGCTGACACCAAGATGTGCTCAAGCAGCAGCCAGCAGCAGAGGCCACTTGTTTAATACACATCATGGCTTATGTATTTTTCTTTCTGTGTCCATGTGCCCTTTGTACTTAAGTGATTGGTTTAGGCTTGGTGTCCATGCCCTTGTCTCCCCCTTCTGGAAGCCTGGGGAGTTCTCTCTGTTTCTTCCTCTGTTGTTCACATATCTTCTTTCCTGGAGTTGTTTACATTCCTGATTCAAGGGCAGAGCTCTGCTCAGTTCAAGGTTAAAGCTGCCCATGGCCACCTGCTTTACCTACAATTCCTCCTTTTTGCCCAGGGCTCCTTATCTTCTGCAGGGCCCTTTGCAGCCATGTGAATGAACAGGGCACTGCCAACACCAGGGTTAATCCAATCAGCAATATTCACAACCCAGTTTGTAAAACTCTAATGTCTATGTTTAGAATGATCACTTCAGTGTGTACAACACAGACCATCACATTCTGTCCAGCCCTGACTGGGAGCTGAGAAGAAAGAACCAACAGCAGCTCGATTTTGCAGGCTGGCATGGATGACACTCTCCACATCAGTGGCTAATTCAAGCAACACTTTTGATGTTTCCTTGTCTTGTTTTGCAACCCAAGATGCCAGTTCCCTTAGCTGACCTGGTGCTTTGCTGTAGCAATTTGAAGCAAGATTATGGCTGGCTGCTATGTGCTCAGCTTTCTTCTACAAACCTCCCTGATCATCTCATTCAGCTGTTAGGCTAAGCCTGCATGGCTTTAAGGCAAAGGGAGTATGATTAACGATCATAGTAGTAGTTCAGCTCCAGATCTCTGCTGCAGGTACACACAGCTTTCTGCTTGTAAAGTCCCTAAAATATCTAATTCTTGGGGCTCTAATGGGGCAGAGAGCAAATTATCATCCCACGTGTCCTGGTTCTCAAAACACCTTACTGGTGTGCTACAATTGAATTTTGACAGGCATTTAAATTCCAGGTTTGATTGAATGCATGCAGCAGTGCAGGGAAGACATTGTGCCCCTGTACTCTGCACTGGTTAGGCCACACCTTGAGTCCTGTGTCCAGTTCTGAGCCCCTCAATTTAAGAAGGACATCGAGACACTTGAAGGTGTCCAGAGAAGGGCAACAAGGCTGGGGAGAGGCCTTGAGCGCAAGCCCTATGAGGAGAGGCTGAGGGAGCTGGGATTGTTTAGCCTGGAGAAGAGAAGGATCAGGGGTGACCTCATTGCCCTCTAAAACTACCTGAAGGGTGGTTGTAGCCAGGAAGGGGTTGGTCTCTTCTTTTAGGCAACCAGCACCAGAACAAGGGGACACAGTCTCAAGCTGTGCCAGGGTAAGTTTAGGCTCGAGGTGAGGAGAAAGTTCTTCACTGAGAGAGTTGTTCAGCATTGGAATCTGCTGCCCAGGGAGGTGGTGGAGTCACCGTCCCTGGAGATGTTCAAGAGGGGATTGAATGTGGCACTTGGTGCCATGGTCTAGTCATGAGGTCTGTGGTGACAGGTTGGACTCTTTGAGGTCTCTTCCAACCTTGGTGATACTGTGAGCTATACTCTGAGCTTCCTCTAATACCGACAGAGACAGCTGGGATTCGGAAAAAGAAAACACCGATGTTGAGAAACCAAACAGCACCAACTTTGTTCTACAGCTCCTCTTAGGAAAAATGGAGTGCTTGGAGGCTCGTGGTTACGGCATTTTTATGACCGCACCCCTCCCGCGAGCTCCAGCAGCCCCCATGAGCCCCGGCGGCCCCCGTGAGCCCCGGTGGCCCTCGTGAGCCCCGGCGGCCCCGACTGCCCCGACCAAGGCAGCACCGATCAATGCACCACCGACACCAGCAGCACCGACTGTAGTGGTGGCCCCGGCAGCTGCCCCCATGGCAGCAGTCACAGCAACGACCCCAGTGGCCCCGGTGGCTATCCCCATGGCGGTGGCCCCAGTGGCCCCAGTGGTGGCCCCTCCCCAGCGGCTCCAGCTGCACTACCCTCCCTGCCTCTCAGATCCCAGGCATTCTCAGCATCTCCCTGCGATGGAGGCTACAATCGAATTCTGAAGTGTAAGGGATAGTGTAAGGGATTGGGAGGTGGGAGGGACGGGGAACTGCTGCGCTGAGCTTGTGGAAAGGTATTGTGAGAAATGCAGGAATAGATGGAGAATCTGTAGATTTTCCTGTACATGCATCTCCTGTGGTATTAGAAGGTCAACAAAGAATATGGCAATCTCTGGACTGAAAAATGTTAAAAGAAGCTAAACAAGCCATAGCTGCCTATGGGTTAAAGTCAGGATACACAACTGCAGTGGACGTCACTCTTGAGTCCACAAATGTTGTTGAGTCTGAACAGCACGGGCTTCTACCCTGTGCTCTGTTAATGGGCAGATTGTCTACCTCTAGACAGGGCATCTTTATAGCTCCCAGTTTAATAGAGTCTCATCATGCCTGGGTTATAAAAGTTATGCTCTATACCATTACCCCTCCTGTTAGCACTCCTGTTGGGACCACAATTGCTCAGCTAATACCAGTTGAGTCCCGAGTGCCTAAGGCTTCTAACAGGATTCGAGGACAAGGAGGTTCCACCCATATAGAATACATAGAATACATAGAATAAACCAGGTTGGAAGAGACCTTCCAGATCATCGCGTCCAACCCATCAACCAATCCAACACCACCTAAACAACTAACCCACGGCACCAAGCACCCCATCAAGTCTTCTCCTGAAAACCTCCAATGTTGGCGACTCCACCACCTCCCCAGGCAGCCCATTCCAATGGGCAATCACTCTCTCTGTGTAGAACTTTTTCCTAACATCCAGCCTGAACCTCCCCTGGCGCAGTTAGTGGGCAGGGAAAGTCACTTAGGGTTTGTCCCTCCATTTCCAGATGAACTGAATTTATCAAACAGCACAACCACTATTTGTAATGCTCTCTTTATTGCCTGGCCTTTCCAGTGTGCAGGGGAGTGTGTGTCAGGCAGGCTGCAGCTCATCTCTTACTGGATGCATTACAAGTGGTATCACTGTCCTCTCTGAAAATGCAGGGCCATCTTGCCTATACATTAAGAAACCCTTAGTCGCACAACTAGACCAGATCTAGAGGATAAGGTTGCAAAAGGGAAAACTGTATGAGACTCTTTCCCAGAGAGATCCCATTAGTATAATACTTAACAGCAGTTGCTCAGAGCCACATCCAGCCTGGCCTTAAAAACATCCAGGGATGGGGCTCCTACCACCTCCCTGGGCAACCTGTTCCAGTGTCTCCCCACCCTCATGGGGAAGAATTTCTTCCTAATATCCAACTTGAAGCTACCCATTTCTATTTTTTTTCCATTCCCCCTAGTCCTATCATTACCTGACACCCTAAAAAGTGCCACACCAGCTTTCTTGTAGGCCCCTTTCAGATACTGGAAGGCCACAATAAGGTCTCCTTGGAGGCTTCTCTTCTCCAGACTGAACACCCCAAGTCTCCCAGTCTGTCCTCACAGGAGAGGTGCTCCAGCCCTCTGATCATTCTCATGGCCCTTCTCTGGACACCTTCCAGCACATCCAGATCCTAATAGGGGCTCCAGAACTGGATGCAGTACTCCAGGTGGCTTCTCAATAGCTTATTGGCCCTAGAAATCCAAAAGGGAAAAGCAGAACAGACTGTAACAATCAGACACCCTTGTGGGCAAACTATACAACTTTCAAGGATTGTGGATACTGGAGCTGATGTCACTATTATACCTTGCCATAAATGGAATGGTCACTAGCCACTGCTGATGGCAAACTCTGGAGTCATGGGTTTAGAAGGTATCCAAACAACCTGGGTCAGCAAAGAGCCAGTGTAATTAGCTTTTAAAGACCACCAATCAATCACTGTAAGGCCATACTTGTTAACCCTTCTAGTTGCTCTATTGGGCAGAGATGCCTTAAGTTAGCTAGGAGCAAAACTCGTTTCTGTTCCTTTTCTGTAGCGGCTACTGGTCAGCAACCAACCCTCACATTAAAATAGAAACCAGATAATCCAGTATGGGTGGAGCAGTGGTCGCTCAGACAAGATAGGCTGCAAGTCGTTAAGACCCTACTGCAGAAACAATTGCAATTAGGGCATACCTTGCTAGCCAGCCTCACACTGCCACCCCCTTCCTCTGGTAAGACTCCAGTCTACCAAAGCTCTGTTCTGATGGAAAGCAACAGTGCTAATTTCATCATTTCTGCTTGTAATGTCTTTCCGAGATTTGTTATTTAGAGTTTTGCTAAGTCTACCTAGTAAGCATAACGAATGGTAAGCATTTGGTATTTACAGGTACTTAGTACATAGTAATTGCAGTAAGGTGTACATACGTAATGAGTTCAAATAAGAAGATTTTCTTTTGGTTTGAACCTTCTTAGCTGTGTGCCTCGGTATTGCAAAGGAGCTCCGTGTAATATAGTGTAATGGGTTGGGGCAGACGCCCTCCCCACCACAGGCAGAAATAACGACTCAGACAAACGGATTGCAAAAATGATGAAAGTTTAAATAGAAAGCAGTGAATGTTACAGAAAACCCAAAGCGCAGTGACAAAGAAAGATCACATCCCCACCTGAGGGTGCATCCAAAACCCCCAGGGCTCCTTCTTCCCCCCTCCCTCTGCTGGGCTAGTCTCAGCTGGCCAGGCCTGAGACTGCCCATCCCCCTGTGGCCTTGGGCCCAATCAGGCCCATGGCTGGGAGATCTCTCCCCCAGTTACCAAGTCTCGGAGAGGGAAGGAAAGAGGAAGTGCCAGACCCCACCGCAAAATTTATAGTGGTGCAAGGGATTATGGTAGAAATACCTAATTTCCTGAGTCCACCCACTGGGATGGACTTCTGGACACAGGAATAGAATTAACCAGGTTGGAAGAGACCTTCGAGATCATCATGTCCAACCTATCATCTGACACCACCTAATCAACTAAACCATACAACCAAGCATCCTGTCAAGTCTCGCCCTGAACACCCCCAGCGTCGGCGACCCAACCACCTCCTCAGGCAGCCCATTCCAGTGGGCAATCACTCTCTCTGTGTAAAACTTCCTCCTAACCTCCAGCCTAAACCTCCCCTGACGCAGCCTGAGACTGTGTCCTCTTGTTCTGGTACTGGTTGCCTGGGAGAAGAGACTAACCTCTGCCTGTCTATAACCCCCCTTCAGGTAGTTGTAGAGAGCAATAAGGTCACCCCTGAGTCTCCTCTTCTCCAGACTAAGCAACCCCAGCTCCCTCAATCTCTCCTCATAGGGCTTGTGCTCCAAGCCCCTCACCAACCTTGTTGCCCTTTTCTGGACATGCTCCAGCAAGTCAACATCCTTCCTAAACTGAGGGGCCCAGAACTGGACACAGTACTCAAGGTGCGGCCTAACCAGTGCAGTGTACAGGGGCAGAATGACCTCCCTGCTCCTGCTGGCCACACTGTTCCTGATGCAGGCCAGGATGCCACTGGCCCTCTTAGCTGCCTGGGCACACTGCAGGCTCATGTTCAGTCTACCGTCGACCAGCACCCCCAGGTCTCTCTCAGCCTGACTGCTCTCCAGCCACTCTGACCCCAGCTTGTGACTCTGCATGGGGTTGCTGCGGCCAATGTGCAGAACCCGGAACTTGGATGTGTTAAATCTCATGCTGTTGGACTCTGCCCATCTGCCCAGCCTGTCGAGGTCCCTCTGCAGAGCCTCTCTACCCTCCAGCAGATCAACTCCTGCCCCCAGCTTGGTGTCGTCAGCAAATTTACTGATGATGGACTCAATGCCCTCGTCCAGATCATCAATAAAGATGTTAAAGAGCATGGGGCCCAGCACTGATCCTTGGAGCACACCACTAGTGCCTGGCTGCCAGCTGGATGTGCCACCATTCACCACCACTCTCTGGGCTCGGCCCTCCAGCCAGTTCCTAACCCAGCACAGAGTGCTGCTGTCCAAGCCAGGGGCTGACAGCTTGGCCAGGAGTTTGCTGTGGGGGACAGTGTCAAAGGCCTTGCTGAAGTCCAGGTAGACTACATCCACAGGTACCATTAGTCAAACACCCCTGTAGCAGAGGGCACCCAGCCCAAACTACGACAGGAGCCACCCCTTATTTCATACCATAATCCCTGCACCCAAACACATCATCAGATCAGAAAACTTCTGATGACATGTCCGGCGGAGTCCATATCTTCATCTGGGCGTCCACTCAAACAGTCTCTCATTCAGGCTCAAGCATCAGTCCATTCCAGTTGTTCTTCCTCATGTGATGGAACCTCCCAGCGACGCAGTCCTTCTCCTGCAGTGTGAATTCCTTGTGGACTCCTTGGGACATCCTGGTCACCTGGAAATACCTCACAACTTCTCAGCCAAGCCTTTACTCTCATATTCAGCGGCAAATTCTCCACCCCTGGGGCAGGCCAGTCGGAACAATCCGGCTCCACGACTGCCTTTTTCAATCCATCCAGGGTGCCGCAGCCAACCGCTTTCACGCGGACCAAAGCTACACGGATGCATGTCACAGGCACTCCGCACCCCCCACTGGGCGCTCGCGTACCGAGGCAGGACAGCATCCGGCTGCACAACCTCCACCCCCGGAAGAGGGAGGAGCAGCACCATAGCCCACTGAAGAAGCAGGGAGGCGGAGCCAGGTGCTCGGCGCCATTTTTGGAACACGTCCGAAAACACCAGGGAAAGATTTACAGCTGCCGCCGCCGCCTGAACGCAGCCCGGCTCGGGCGGTGCCGCCGCCGCCGCTTGAACGCAGCCCGGCCCGGCCCCCGCCGTCTCTGTCGCCGCGATGCAGAGTCCGAGTCACCTCCAGCAGTCGCTTGCCCGCTCGCCGCGGGTGTCCACCCCCCGCAGCGGCCACGGGCCGACCACGCTCTGCTTGCCGCTGCCCCTCCTCCGCTCCCTGCCGCTCCGCAGAGAACGAGGAGAAGGCAGGTCTCGCCTTCTTAGGCTACTCGAGCATTCTTAAGCTACCCTGGGCAGAAAGTCACAGAAAGAACCACCCCTCGCTGTTCCCAAGCAACAGGAGGGACTTCCATGCCATCAGCCACGCACCAGGTATCCTTCTGCAGTCCACAGGAGTTCACACAGTCGCCCCGGTAACACAAAACCTGAGCCCCAAGTTTCCAAACCCAAACCGACACCCAGAATTAAATTTAAACTCTCCATCTTTTGCAATCCGAGCTGCAGTTGGCCCCACGTTGGCGCGCCAAAATGTAATGGGTTGGGGCAGATCCCCTCTCCACCACAGGCAGAAATAACGACTCAGACAAACGGATTGCAAAAGTGATGAAAGTTTAAATAGAAAGCAGTGAATGTTACAGAAAACCCAAAGCGCAGTGACAAAGAAAGATCCCATCCCCACCTGAGGGTGCATCCAAAACCCCCAGGGCTCCTTCTTCCCCCCTCCCTCTGCTGGGCTAGTCTCAGCTGTCCAGGCCTGAGTCTGCCTATCCCCCTGTGGCCTTGGGCCCAATCAGGCCCATGGCCGGGAGATCTCTCCCCCAGTTACCAAGTCTCGGAGAGGGAAGGAAAGAGGAAGTGCCAGACCCCACTGCAAAATTTATAGTGGTGCAAGGGATTATGGTAGAAATACCTAATTTCCTGAGTCCACCCACTGGGATGGACTTCTGGACACAGGAAACACCCCTGTAGCAGAGGGCACCCAGCCCAAACTACGACATATATTTAAGGTTTGTAGTAAATAGGTATTCATTTTAAAAAGTATTCCTCAGATAATGTAACGTCTTTATATTTCCTTCCTAGACATTGACAAGAAAAAAAAAAAAAAAAAAAAAAGGAAAAAGTATTAAAAAAATTTAAATGAAAAAATAAAATTAAAAATATACAAAAAGTACAACCAAAAAATTGCAACCCCTCCCAAAATCCCCAAACCAGAAATAAATATATATAACAATACAAAAAAAAAATTAGATACAAAAAGTATGATAAAAAATAAAAATGATAAAAAAATAAAAATGATAAAAAATTAAAATAATTTAAAAATAAAAATTATTTTAAAAATTAATAAATAAAATCAATTAAAAAATAAAAATATTAAAAATTAGAGATGAAAATATGTGATTAAAAATAAATTAAAAAAATTTAAAAAGTAAGAACAAAAAATAAATATAAAAACAAAATAAAAATTAAAAAATAATTAAATAAAAATGGATGAAAATTTTAAAAATTAATTAAAGTAAAATTTTTTAAAAATTCAAATTAAAAAATACTCAAAAGAACATATTTATTAGAATAAAAAATAAAAATTAAAAAAAAGTTAACAACAACAAAAATAAATAGTTAAAAAATATAGTAAGTAAAAATAAACAAAACCAAGAAAAAAGCTAAGGTTTCTGGTGATACCAGCAAGAAATAACTCCCCCCTGTCAACTGCAATCATCGCCATAAACAGTGGCAGAAGAATCAAGACCATGAGGAAACAAACATCGATCACAATAACTGTTATGATACTCTGGGATCAAAAGCATCACTCAGAAGAATGTACCACAGCACCATGTGACTTACGACTGCATATTGTGGTTGGTTGATTGTTGTGTGATTAGAGAAAATGTTCCTATGGACCTGTATGTTATCTCACCGGTTTGCTAGAATTTTACACACTTCAGAGGGAAAATAAACATTCATTATACCACAACATGCATTTGTATTTTAGGTTGCAACCAAAATCAAACAAATAAATACCAAATAAAAAAGAGAATACCCCATAGAAAAAAAAGTCTTTTAATGATATCAACAAGAGCTAGTTAGCTCATGTCAGCACCCAGAAACATCAACTTTGCAAAGTGCTGCAACCCTCTCACCACAAGACACACGAACACAGCACAACTGTCAAGAAAATGACAATCAGCAAACCTGCCTAGCACTGACCTCAATGACTGTCATGATGATCCGAGATGTCAACAGAAAGCATCTAGCTTATAATTGAGTGTCGTGACTGCTTAACTGTTGTGTGAACAGCAAGAGATCAGTGTTACTAGGATGAGCAAAGACACGTTATTATGTGTAATTTTATATTGGGCAATGCAATGAAGCTCTTTTTGCTCTTGCAGTTTGCCTGCAAGTTTTCTGTCTGTGAAGCTAGAGCCTGGCCAGATCTACCTTTACAGATGAAAGAAATCTTGCTGCCATTAAACAATTCATGATTTTGACCATCCTAGAGAAAATAAAGATGCAACATACCCCTAAAGCAGATTGTAAAAGACAGTGCTAAGGATTACATTTGTGCCTTAATCTCTGTGTGCAATGTGTTTGGAATGGGTTGGGGCAGATCCCCTCCCCACCACAGGCAGAAATAACGACTCAGGCAAACGGATAGCAAAAGTGATGGAAAGTTTAAACAGGGAAATAATAACAAACAACAATGAACGTTTTACAGAGACCCACAAGCACCATGATAAAAAGAGAGATCCCAGAACATACCCAAGAACATCCCATCCCCACCTGAGGGTACACCCAAACCCGCCCAGGGCTCTTTCCTCCCGCCCCCAACCCAACATTTAGCCTCAGCTGGGCCCAACCCTTGGGAACACCCAGGTGTGGCCTGCGTAGTGGCATCTGGGCCAGCACCCAACCTAAACCACCACAGGACCTCCTGAGGTCACGGAGTCATAGAATGGGAGGGGGTGGAAGGGACCTCCAGAGGAAAATTACTCCTAGAATGGGAGGGGCTGGAAGGGACCTCCTGAGGTCAAACAGTCATAGTATGGGAAGGGCTGGAAGGGACCTGATGAGGTCAGAGAGTCATAGAATGGGAGGGGCTGGATGGGACCCCCTGAGGTCACTGAGTGTAGAATGGGAGGGGAAGGAAGGGACCTCATGAGGTCACAGAGACACAGAATGGGAGGGACTGGAAGGGACCTCCTGATGTCACAAAGTCTTAGAATGGGAGGGACTGGAATGGACATCCTGAGGGCGATGACTGTAGAATGGATGGGGCTTGAAGGCACCTTCTGAGGTCACTGAGTGTAGAATGTGAGGGTCTGGAAGGGACCTCCTGAGGTTACAGAGGCCTGGAATGGGAGGGGCAGGAAGGGACATGCTGAGGTCACAGAGTCATAGAATGGGAGGAGCTGGAAGGGACGTCCTGAGGTCACACAGTCAAAGCATGGGAGGGACTGCAAGGGATCTCCCGAGGTCAGAGAGTCTTAGAATGGGAGGGGCTGGAAGGGACCTTCTAAGGTTTGAGAGTCTTAGAATGGGAGGGGTTGAAAAGGACCTCCTCAGGTTAGAGAGTTTTAGAATGGGAGGGGCAGGAAGGGACCTGCTGAGGTCACAGAGTCATAGAATGGGAGGGACTGCAAGGGATCTCCTGAGGTCAGAGAGTCTTAGAATGGGAGGGGCTGATAGGGACCCCCTCAGGTCACTGAATGTAGAATGGAAGGGGAAGGAAGGGACCTCCTGAGGTGACAGAGGCTTGGAATGTGAGGGGCTGCAAGGGGTCTCCTGAAGTCAGAGAGTCAAAGAATGGGTGGGGCTGGAATAGACCTGCAGAGGTCACAGGGAGAAAGAATGGGAGGGGCTGGAATGGACCTCCTGAGGTCAGAGAGTCATAGAATGGGAGGGGCTGGAAGGGACCTCCTGATTTCACATAATCATAGAATGGGAGGGGCTGGAAGGGACCTCCTGAGGTCACAGAGTCATAGAATGGGAGGGGCTGAAAGGGACCTCCTGAGGTCACTGAGTGTAGAATGGGAGGGGCTGGAAGGGGTCTCCTGAAGTCACAGAGTGACAGAATGGGTGGGGCTGGAATAGACCTGCAGAGGTCACAGGGAGAAAGAATGGGAGGGGCTGGAATGGACCTGCTGAGGTCACAGAGTCATAGAATGGGAGGGACTGCAAGGGATCTCCTGAGGTCAGAGAGTCTTAGAATGGGAGGGGCTGGAAGAGACCTCACGAAGTCACAGAGACAAACAATGGGAGGGGCAGGAAGGGACCTCCTGAGGTCACAGAGTCATAGAATAGGAGGGGCTGGAAGGGACCTCCTGAGGTCAGAGAGTCTTAGGATGGGAGGGGCTGGAAGGGACCTCACGAAGTCACAGAGACAAACAATGGGAGGGGCTGTAGGGACGTCCGGAGGTCAGAGAGTCATAGAATGTGAGGGGCTGCAAGGGACCTGCAGAGGTCACAGAGTCTTAGAATGGGAGGGACTGGAATGGACCTCCTGAGGTCACAGAGTCGTAGAATGGGAGGTGTTGGAAGGGACCTCCTGATGTCACAGAGTCATAGAATGGGAGGGGCTGGAAGGGACCTCCTGAGTTCACAGAGTCACAGAATGAGAGGGGCTGGAAGGGGCCTCCTCAGGACAGAGAGTCATAGAATTGGAGCGGCTGGAAGGGACCTCCTGAGGTCACAGAGACAAAGAATGGGAGGGACTGGAATGGACCTCCTGAGGTCACAGAGTCATATATAGGCAGTGGCTGGAAGGGACCTCCTGAGGTCACAGAGTCACAGAATGGGAGGGGTGGGAAGGGACACCCTGAGGTCACAGAGTCACAGAATGGGAGTGGCTGGAAGGGACCTCCTGAGGTCAGAGAGGCCTGGAATCGGAGGGGCTGGAAAAGACCTCCTGTGGTCACTGAGTGTAGAATGGGAGGGGAAAGAAGGGACCCCCTTTGGTCACACAGTCATAAAATGGGAGGGGAAGGAAGGGACACCCTGAGGTCACAGAGGCCTGGAATGGGAGGGGCTGGAAGGGACCTCCTGAGGTCACAAAGTCTTAGAATGGGAGGGACTGGAATGGACATCCTGAGGGCGATGACTGTAGAATGGATGGGGCTTGAAGGCACCTTCTGAGGTCACTGAGTGTAGAATGTGACGGTCTGGAAGGGACCTCCTGAGGTTACAGAGGCCTGGAATGGGAGGGGCAGGAAGGGACCTGCTGAGGTGACAGAGTCATAGAATGGGAGGGGCTGGAAGGGACCTCCTGAGGTCACAAAGTCTTAGAATGGGAGGGACTGGAATGGACATCCTGAGGGCGATGACTGTAGAATGGATGGGGCTTGAAGGCACCTTCTGAGGTCACTGAGAGTAGAATGTGAGGGTCTGGAAGGGACCTCCTGAGGTTACAGACCTGGAATGGGAGGGGCAGGAAGGGACCTGCTGAGGTCACAGAGTCATAGAATGGGAGGGGCTGGAAGGGACGTCCTGAGGTCACACAGTCAAAGAATGGGAGGGACTGCAAGGGATCTCCTGAGGTCAGAGAGTCTTAGAATGGGAGGGGCTGGAAGGGACCTTCTAAGGTTTGAGAGTCTTAGAATGGGAGGGGTTGAAAGGGACCTCCTCAGGTTAGAGAGTTTTAGAATGGGAGGGGCAGGAAGGGACCTGCTGAGGTCACAGAGTCATAGAATGGGAGGGACTGCAAGGGATCTCCTGAGGTCAGAGAGTCTTAGAATGGGAGGGGCTGGAAGGGACCTCACGAAGTCACAGAGACGAACAATGGGAGGGGCTGGAAGGGACCTCCTGAGGTCACAGAGTCATAGAATAGGAGGGGCTGGAAGGGACCTCCTGAGGTCAGAGAGTCTTAGGATGGGAGGGGCTGGAAGGGACCTCACGAAGTCACAGAGACAAACAATGGGTGGGGCTGGAAGGGACGTCCGGAGGTCAGAGAGTCATAGAATGTGAGGGGCTGCAAGGGACCTCCAGAGGTCACAGAGTCTTAGAATGGGAGGGACTGGAATGGACCTCCTGAGGTCACAGAGTCGTAGAATGGGAGGTGTTGGAAGGGACCTCCTGATGTCACAGAGTCATAGAATGGGAGGGGCTGGAAGGGACCTCCTGAGTTCACAGAGTCACAGAATGAGAGGGGCTGGAAGGGGCCTCCTCAGGACAGAGAGTCATAGAATTGGAGCGGCTGGAAGGGACCTCCTGAGGTCACAGAGTCATATATAGGCAGTGGCTGGAAGGGACCTCCTGAGGTCACAGAGTCACAGAATGGGAGGGGTGGGAAGGGACACCCTGAGGTCACAGAGTCACAGAATGGGAGTGGCTGGAAGGGACCTCTTGAGGTCAGAGAGGCCTGGAATCGGAGGGGCTGGAAAAGACCTCCTGTGGTCACTGAGTGTAGAATGGGAGGGGAAAGAAGGGACCCCCTTTGGTCACACAGTCATAAAATGGGAGGGGAAGGAAGGGACACCCTGAGGTCACAGAGGCCTGGAATGGGAGGGGCTGGAAGGGACCTCCTGAGGTCACAAAGTCTTAGAATGGGAGGGACTGGAATGGACATCCTGGGGGCACTGAGTGTAGAATGTGAGGGTCTGGAAGGGACCTCCTGAGGTTACAGAGGCCTGGAATGGGAGGGGCAGGAAGGGACCTGCTGAGGTCACAGAGTCATAGAATGGGAGAGGCTGGAAGGGACGTCCTGATGTCACACAGTCAAAGAATGGGAGGGACTGCAAGGGATCTCCTGAGGTCAGAGAGTCTTAGAATGGGAGGGGCTGGAAGGGACCTTCTAAGGTTTGAGAGTCTTAGAATGGGAGGGGCTGAAAGGGACCTCCTCAGGTTAGAGAGTTTTAGAATGGGAGGGGCAGGAAGGGACCTGCTGAGGTCACAGAGTCATAGAATGGGAGGGACTGCAAGGGATCTCCTGAGGTCAGAGAGTCTTAGAATGGGAGGGGCTGGAAGGGACCTGATGAGGTCAGAGAGTCATAGAATGGGAGGGGCTGATAGGGACCCCCTCAGGTCACTGAATGTAGAATGGGAGGGGAAGGAAGGGACCTCCTGAGGTCAGATAGGCTTGGAATGTGAGGGGCTGCAAGGGGTCTCCTGAAGTCACAGAGTCAAAGAATGGGTGGGGCTGGAATAGACCTGCAGAGGTCACAGGGAGAAAGAATGGGAGGGGCTGGAATGGACCTCCTGAGGTCAGAGAGTCATAGAATGGGAGGTGTTGGAAGGGACCTCCTGATTTCACAGAGTCATAGAATGGGAGGGGCTGGAAGGGACCTCCTGAGGTCACTGAGTGTAGAATGGGAGGGGCTGGAAGGGACCTCCAGAGGTCACAGAGTCATAGAATGGGAGGGGCAGAAAGGGACCTCCTGAGATCACTGAGTGTAGAATGGGAGGGGCTGGAAGCAATCTCCTGAAGTCACAGAGTGACAGAATGGGTGGGGCTGGAATAGACCTGCAGAGGTCACAGGGAGAAAGAATGGGAGGGGCTGGAATGGACCTGCTGAGGTCACAGAGTCATAGAATGGGAGGGACTGCAAGGGATCTCCTAAGGTCAGAGAGTCTTAGAATGGGAGGGGCTGGAAGGGACGTCACGAAGTCACAGAGACAAACAATGGGAGGGGCAGGAAGGGACCTCCTGAGGTCACAGAGTCATAGAATAGGAGGGGCTGGAAGGGACCTCCTGAGGTCAGAGAGTCATGGAATGGGAGGGGCTGGAAGGGACCTGATGAGGTCAGAGAGTCATAGAATGGGAGGGGCTGATAGGGACCCCCTCAGGTCACTGAATGTAGAATGGGAGGGGAAGGAAGGGACCTCCTGAGGTCAGATAGGCTTGGAATGTGAGGGGCTGCAAGGGGTCTCCTGAAGTCACAGAGTCAAAGAATGGGTGGGGCTGGAATAGACCTGCAGAGGTCACAGGGAGAAAGAATGGGAGGGGCTGGAATGGACCTCCTGAGGTCAGAGAGTCATGGAATGGGAGGGGCTGGAAGGGACCTCCTGATTTCACAGAGTCATAGAATGGGAGGGGCTGGAAGGGACCTCCTGAGGTCACTGAGTGTAGAATGGGAGGGGTGGAAGGGACCTGCAGAGGTCACAGAGTCACAGAATGGGAGGAGCTGCAAGGGGTCTCCTGAAGTCACAGAGTGACAGAATGGGTGGGGCTGGAATAGACCTGCAGAGGTCACAGGGAGAAAGAATGGGAGGGGCTGGAATGGACCTGCTGAGGTCACAGAGTCATAGAATGGGAGGGACTGCAAGGGATCTCCTGAGGTCAGAGAGTCTTAGAATGGGAGGGGCTGGAAGGGACCTCACGAAGTCACAGAGACAAACAATGGGAGTGGCTGGAAGGGACCTGATGAGGTCAGAGAGTCATAGAATGTGAGGGGCTGCAAGGGACCTGCAGAGGTCACAGAGTCTTAGAATGGGAGGGACTGGAATGGACCTCCTGAGGTCACAGAGTCGTAGAATGGGAGGTGTTGGAAGGGACCTCCTGATGTCACAGAGTCATAGAATGGGAGGGGCTGGAAGGGACCTCCTGAGTTCACAGAGTCACAGAATGAGAGGGGCTGGAAGGGGCCTCCTCAGGACAGAGAGTCATAGAATTGGAGCGGCTGTTAGGGACCTCCTGAGGTCACAGAGTCATATATAGGCAGTGGCTGGAAGGGACCTCCTGAGGTCACAGAGTCACAGAATGGGAGGGGTGGGAAGGGACACCCTGAGGTCACAGAGTCACAGAATGGTAGTGGCTGGAAGGGACCTCTTGAGGTCAGAGAGGCCTGGAATCGGAGGGGCTGGAAAAGACCTCCTGTGGTCACTGAGTGTAGAATGGGAGGGGAAAGAAGGGACCCCCTTTGGTCACACAGTCATAAAATGGGAGGGGAAGGAAGGGACACCCTGAGGTCACAGAGGCCTGGAATGGGAGGGGCTGGAAGGGACCTCCTGAGGTCACAAAGTCTTAGAATGGGAGGGACTGGAATGGACATCCTGGGGGCACTGAGTGTAGAATGTGAGGGTCTGGAAGGGACCTCCTGAGGTTACAGAGGCCTGGAATGGGAGGGGCAGGAAGGGACCTGCTGAGGTCACAGAGTCATAGAATGGGAGAGGCTGGAAGGGACGTCCTGAGGTCACACAGTCAAAGAATGGGAGGGACTGCAAGGGATCTCCTGAGGTCAGAGAGTCTTAGAATGGGAGGGGCTGGAAGGGACCTTCTAAGGTTTGAGAGTCTTAGAATGGGAGGGGCTGAAAGGGACCTCCTCAGGTTAGAGAGTTTTAGAATGGGAGGGGCAGGAAGGGACCTGCTGAGGTCACAGAGTCATAGAATGGGAGGGACTGCAAGGGATCTCCTGAGGTCAGAGAGTCTTAGAATGGGAGGGGCTGGAAGGGACCTGATGAGGTCAGAGAGTCATAGAATGGGAGGGGCTGATAGGGACCCCCTCAGGTCACTGAATGTAGAATGGGAGGGGAAGGAAGGGACCTCCTGAGGTCAGATAGGCTTGGAATGTGAGGGGCTGCAAGGGGTCTCCTGAAGTCACAGAGTCAAAGAATGGGTGGGGCTGGAATAGACCTGCAGAGGTCACAGGGAGAAAGAATGGGAGGGGCTGGAATGGACCTCCTGAGGTCAGAGAGTCATGGAATGGGAGGGGCTGGAAGGGACCTCCTGATTTCACAGAGTCATAGAATGGGAGGGGCTGGAAGGGACCTCCTGAGGTCACTGAGTGTTGAATGGGAGGGGCTGGAAGGGACCTGCAGAGGTCACAGAGTCATAGAATGTGAGGAGCTGCAAGGGATCTCCTGAAGTCACAGAGTGACAGAATGGTGGGGCTGGAATAGACCTGCAGAGGTCACAGGGAGAAAGAATGGGGGGGGCTGGAATGGACCTCCTGAGGTCACAGCGTCATAGAATGGGAGGTGCTGGAAGGGACCTCCTGAGGTCACAGAGTGATAGAATGCGAGGGGTGGGAATGGACCTCCAGATCTCATAGAGCAGTAGACTGGGAGGGGCTGAAAGGGATCTCCTGAGGTCAGAGAGTCACAGAATGTGAGGGGCTGCAAGGGACCTGCAGAGGTCTCAGAGTCTTAGAATGGGAGGGACTGGAATGGACCTCCTGAGGTCACAGAGTCGTAGAATGGGAGGTGTTGGAAGGGACCTCCTGATGTCACAGAGTCATAGAATGGGAGGGGCTGGAAGGGACCTCCTGAGTTCACAGAGTCACCGAATGAGAGGGGCTGGAAGGGACCTCCTCAGGACAGAGAGTCATAGAATTGGAGCGGCTGGAAGGTGTAGGAAAGCAGAAAGTATCTATGGAAGGTTTCAGGACAAGAAAGAACAACTGGACATTGATACTGGAAGGATGGCTTGATGATAAAGAAGAGCTGACCATGGTAAACAACCTGAAGTGCGAGACAGGAGGACACTTGCCTCCATGCTGGAGAAGATCAACCTGATATGGGATGAAGATAACAATGGACAGCTGCATATCAAAGGAGAAAACTCAATTAGCAGCAGTGGTGCAAGAATGTCAGGGAATTGCTTACCCTGCTCGATTTTTCCTATATAAGCTGCTTGTTCTGTACCAATAAACGATTCCTGCCTCACCACCAAGGGAGTCCGTGCATGCTTTCCGATAAAATGGCGCCCGTATCGGGAATTTCAGTGAGATCTTTCTTCAGACTCATCCTCGGATTGCACCCCCAGTGAGCCGAACGGGAGAAGTGAGCAGACGACGCGTCCATCCCCTACACTGCAGGTCAGGTACGGGGACTGCGGCCGGGGAAGAATATGGGCCAAGGAGGCACGAGATCACAGCAATTGCAACATGATGTGCTTATGCGAATTATCAAAGAGCAAGGGTATAGACTGAGCTCTCAAAAACTTACCCTTCTGTTGCTGTGGATAAATCGCAATTGCCCCTGGTATCCTGAATCAGGGACATACGAATTAACAGAGTGGAACAGGGTTGGAGAGACCCTCTCAGAAGCACAAAAATCCGGGAATGATTTTTCACCGGACATTTTAATAACGTGGCGCATACTATGGCTAGCGCTGACCACGCTAATGAGTAAATCCAACAGCACTTCACCCTTGGGGACTCTAAACACTCCCATTACCCATGCGGGCCCTCAGAAGCAGGATGAGCTTCCTACAAACAACAAAACACAGGCAGAAACAAGCGGTCTGGCTGCAGGGCACACGGGGGAGGAAAGAATAGGCACTGATGACCCGTCAATGAGAGCACGGTCGCAAAAGCTCCTAGTTCAACAGTGAAAGAGGCCGTTTGACGTGCCCCTTAAGAAGTCTAAGACATTGCCTGATGCAAGTGCAAAATACGCGGACAGCAGCTCTGAGTCAGACCCAGAGCTGGATGATCCTTTCGATCAGGGCTCCACCGATACAGAAAAGGAGCCAGGTTTATATCCACAGGTACCTCCTCTTAAGGCAGCTGTAGCAGCGGCAGAAGGAGCAAATCCTCAACCGGAGCAGAAGAAACAAAGGAAACCAGATGCAAAGTTAAAACCACCAACTCAAGTAACTGATGAAAAACTAATTTCTTTTGATCCCGACAGCTCCGCTACTCAAGAACCGCTCGGCAAACCAAACCAGCCACTTTCCCAACCCACAGCACCAAGTTTATCTTCCTCTCTTCCCTTAAATACCACTAATGAAGTTGTTAACTCTGTTCCCTATCCCTTTCCTTTTCCAGCAGGATTTTACCCTCAGCCTCCTTCGGTTCCTATACCCCAGCAGGCGGGGGCTTTGTCTACCCCCCCGCCACCTTATGGAGGTGTTTGTGTACCTCCTGCCGCTACTATGAGTAATATGGGGGTGAGGGATAACGGGATGCTTTATCAAGGAGGCAATGTACAGGATGGTGTTAAAATGTCTAATGGATTGTTGATTAATGAACATGTTCCAAGTGTAGCTACACGATTGCAAATTTCAATTTCTGATGTCTTAATGGATAAAGATGATAAGGGTTTTATAAATACAGAAATGTTACAGATGTGTGCAATGCCAGGAGTGGTGGAAAACAGACCAGGAGGTGGGACTGCTCCCGTGTATCAGTCTCTGTCATATGGTATCCTAAGAGAACTGAAACATCATTTTGAATACCCCCTTTGTCTCCTAGTGGGTCAGAAGAAAGGTATTCTAACAGAAGCGATAGATGGGCTATCCACAAGGCAATTAGAAGTGATTGTGAGTTGCTGGCGAGAGCCCAAGGAGAGGGCTGAGCCCACCGCTCCCCTCTTGGTAGGACTATTAGGTGAGGGGAGTGGTGTGCCTCCCAGAGCAGCTAAGGGCTTCTCCCCTAAGTGGTGAGCGGGGGGTGAAGCGTGATCCAGCAGCTCACCAAAAATGTGTAAAAGGATCCAGGTGGAATCATTAAAAAAAAAAAAAAAAAAAAAAAAAGGATGTGTGTGTGGAACCTGGCAGTACCAGTTTGGTATGTTTTGAGGTTGTGTTTCTCATTTAAACTCTAATGCTGAAGATTCCTTGATGTATCGTCAGAAGGACTTGCCTTGTTACAATATAAAAGACCTCTCATGTAAAGGCATTTTAGTAGAACGTGTACTACGTAGTTCCTTTGCTACTGTGTGTACTACCCACCCATATGTATTAGGAATAGGTATTGATTGTATAATCTATAACGAATCAAGCATATATCATCTTAGTTGTAGCAATATTACTTTTAAGACTTGTATTATTGATAAAGACATTGATCAGCAGAGCATGATTATTCCCTTCCGAAGAAGGGCAGAGGTCTGGATTCCCGTGAACATGACAAGAGGATGGGAGAGTGAGAATGGATTGGACCATGTTATCAGGCTATTAGACCAGGGACTAAAAGATTCTAGAAAAAGGGCAAAAAAGATTTGTGGGATGGTTAATTTTTGCTATAATATCAGCTGTGATAATATTAGCATCTGCTGCTGCTTCAGTTACAGCTCTGACAAAGGGCATACAAACTGCGGACACAGTGAGAACTTTATTAACCAATGTGACAAATGATTTGCAGATGCAGGAAGCTATAGATGAGGAAATAATGGCAAGGTTGTATGCACTTGAGGCCAGTGTTGTTTGGTTAGGGGACCAACAAGCTGCCTTGCAGACCCATATGATGCTGCAGTGTGATTGGGAATATCATAAGAAGGACATGTGTGTAACATCCTTGTCTTGGAATGACTCTCAACATGATTGGAAGTCAGTAAGATCACACTTACAAGGGGCCTTTGATAGCTCCTTGAAATATAATGTCCAAAAATTGAAGCATCAGCTGGAACTGCAATTAGCAAATATACAACAGGTGCAGATTGATTCAACATGGCAAGCACTGAAGAAAGATCTTAGCTGGCTGAATCCAAAAAATTGGTTCTCAGGTCTGAATCTCCGAGTGTGGGTTATAGGTGGAATCCTTGTAGTGATTGGTATTGTAATTGTAGTGTTAATGGTACTTGTAATAATAGCTTTTAGGAATACGAGGATGGTCAGGACACAAGTGATGGCTGCTGTTTTAAACAATATAAAAATGGGGAGTTGTAGGAAAGCAGAAAGTATCTATGGAAGGTTTCAGGACAAGAAAGAACAACAGGACATTGATACTGGAAGGATGGCTTGATGATAAAGAAGAGCTGACCATGGTAAACAACCTGAAGTGCGAGACAGGAGGACACTTGCCTCCATGCTGGAGAAGATCAACCTGATATGGGATGAAGATAACAATGGACAGCTGCATATCAAAGGAGAAAACTCAATTAGCAGCAGTGGTGCAAGAATGTCAGGGAATTGCTTACCCTGCTCGATTTTTCCTATATAAGCTGCTTGTTCTGTACCAATAAACGATTCCTGCCTCACCACCAAGGGAGTCCATGCATGCTTTCCGATAGGAAGGGACCTCCTGAGGTCACAGAGACAAAGAATGGGAGGGACTGGAATGGACCTCCTGAGGTCACAGAGTCATATATAGGCAGTGGCTGGAAGGGACCTCCTGAGGTCACAGAGTCACAGAATGGGAGGGGTGGGAAGGGACACCCTGAGGTCACAGAGTCACAGAATGGTAGTGGCTGGAAGGGACCTCCTGAGGTCACAGAGGCCTGGAATCGGAGGGGCTGGAAAAGACCTCCTGTGGTCACTGAGTGTAGAATGGGAGGGGAAAGAAGGGACCCCCTTTGGTCACACAGTCATAAAATGGGAGGGGAAGGAAGGGACACCCTGAGGTCACAGAGGCCTGGAATGGGAGGGGCTGGAAGGGACCTCCTGAGGTCACAAAGTCTTAGAATGGGAGGGACTGGAATGGACATCCTGGGGGCACTGAGTGTAGAATGTGAGGGTCTGGAAGGGACCTCCTGAGGTTACAGAGGCCTGGAATGGGAGGGGCAGGAAGGGACCTGCTGAGGTCACAGAGTCATAGAATGGGAGGGGCTGGAAGGGACGTCCTGAGGTCACACAGTCAAAGAATGGGAGGGACTGCAAGGGATCTCCTGAGGTCAGAGAGTCTTAGAATGGGAGGGGCTGGAAGGGACCTTCTAATGTTTGAGAGTCTTAGAATGGGAGGGGCTGAAATGGACCTCCTCAGGTTAGAGAGTTTTAGAATGGGAGGGGCAGGAAGGGACCTGCTGAGGTCACAGAGTCATAGAATGGGAGGGACTGCAAGGGATCTCCTGAGGTCAGAGAGTCTTAGAATGGGAGGGGCTGGAAGGGACCTCACGAAGTCACAGAGACAAACAATAGGAGGGGCTGGAAGGGACCTCCTGAGGTCACAGAGTCATAGAATAGGAGGGGCTGGAAGGGACCTCCTGAGGTCAGAGAGTCTTAGGATGGGAGGGGCTGGAAGGGACCTCACGAAGTCACAGAGACAAACAATGGGAGGGGCTGGAAGGGACGTCCGGAGGTCAGAGAGTCATAGAATGGGAGGGGCTGGAAGGGACCTGCTGAGGTCACAGAGTCATAGAATGGGAGGGGCTGCAAGAGACCTCCTGAGGTCAGTGAGTCACAGAAAGTGAGGGGCTGGAAGGGACCTGCTGAGGTCACAGAGTCATAGAATGGTGTCGTGGTTTAGGCTGGGTGCTGGCCCAGATGCCACTGCGCAGGCCACACCTGGGAAGTCCCAAGGGGTGGGCCCAGCCCAGGGGGTGGTCACAGGGACCAGGTATTCCTTTCCCATAATGCCCTGCTCCCCTATAAAAAGGCCATGCGGGGTCTTCACTTCCTCTTTCGTCCCCTGCTGCTGCCTAGGTAACATGGCGTGAGCTGCCTCCCTTGGGCCTGCTCAGGCCCAAGGCTGGGTTGGGGGGGGGGAGAAAGAGCCCTGGGGGGGTTTGGGTGTACCCCCAGGTGGGGATGGGATGTTCTTGGGTATGTTCTGGGATCTCTCTCTTTGTCATGGTGCTTGTGGGTCTCTGTAAAACTTTCATTGTTGTTTGTTATTGTTTTCCTGTTTAAACTTTCCATCCCTTTTGCAATCCGTTTGCCTGAGTCGTTATTTCTGCCTGTGGTGGGGAGGGGATCTGCCCCAACCCATTACATTTTGGCTCCCAACGTGGGGCCAACTGCAGCTCGGATTGCAAAAGATGGAGAGTTTAAATTTAGTTCTGGGCGTCGGCTTGGGTTTGGGAAGTTGGGGCTCAGGTTTTGTTGCCGGGGCGACTGTGTGAACTCCTGTGGACTGCAGAAGGATAGCTGGTGCGTGGTCGATGGCATGGAAGTCCCTCCTGTTGCTTGGGAACAGCGAGGGGTGGCTCTTTCTGTGATTTTCTGCCCAGGGTGGCTTAAGAATGCTCGAGTAGCCTAAGAAGGCGAGACCTGCCTTCTCCTCGTTCTCTGCGGAACGGCAGGGAGCGGAGGAGAGGCAGCGGCAAGCAGAGTGTGGTCGGCCCGCGGCCGCCGCGGGGGCGGAAACCCACGGCGAGCGGGCAAGCGACTGCTGGAGGTGACTCGGACTCTGCATCGCGGCGACAGAGACGGCGGGGGCCGGGCCGGGCCGCGTTCAAGCGGCGGCGGCGGCACCGCCCGAGCCGGGCTGCGTTCAGGCGGCGGCGGCAGCTGTAAATCTTTCCCTGGTGTTTTCGGACATGTTCTGAAAACAGCGCCAAGCACCTGGCTCCGCCTCCTCTCTTCTCAGCGAGCTGTGCTGCAGCCGCCCCCTCTGGGGGAGGGCTGTGAACCGGATGCGGTGATGCCTCGGTATGCGAACGCCCCGTGGGGGGGCGATGTGCCTGCGATGTGCATTGGTGTAGCTTTGGACTGGCCAGAAGCGGTTGGTTGTGGTTCCCTGGAGGGATGGAAAAAGCGGTCATGGAGCCTGATTGCTCCGACCGGCTTGCCCCAGGGGTGGAAAAAGCCACTGAGTAACTGTAAATGCAGATAAAGGCTTGGCTGAGAAGTTGTGAGGTGTTTCCAGGTGACCAGGATGTCCCAAGGAGTCCACAAGGAATTCACACTGCAGGAGAAGGATTGCGTCGCTGGGAGGTTCCATCATATGAGGAAGAACAACTGGAATGGACTGATGCTTGAGCCTGAATGAGAGACTGTGTGGAAGGACGCCCAGAAGAAGACATGGACTGTTGCTAGATATGTCATTAGAAGAGTTCTAATTCGATGATATGTTCTGGGTGCAGAGATTATGGTATGGAATAAGGGGTGGTCTGTGGTGGTTTAGGCTGGGTGCTGGCCCAGATGCCACTGCGCAGGCCACACCTGGGAGGTCCCAAGGGGTGGGCCCAGCCCAGGGGGTGGTCACAGGGACCAGGTATTCCATTCCCATAATGCCCTGCTCCCCTATAAAAAGGCCATGCGGGGTCTTCACTTCCTCTTTCGTCCCCTGCTGCTGCCTAGGTAACATGGCGTGAGCTGCCTCCCTTGGGCCTGCTCAGGCCCAAGGCTGGGTTGGGGGGGGAGAAAGAGCCCTGGGCGGGTTTGGGTGTACCCCCAGGTGGGGATGGGATGTTCTTGGGTATGTTCTGGGATCTCTCTCTTTGTCATGGTGCTTGTGGGTCTCTGTAAAACTTTCATTGTTGTTTGTTATTGTTTTCCTATTTAAACTTTCCATCACTTTTTGCAATCCGTTTGCCTGAGTCGTTATTTCTGCCTGTGGTGGGGAGGGGATCTGCCCCAACCCATTACAAATGGGAGGGGCTGGAAGGGACCTGCAGAGGTCACAAAGTCATAGAATGGGAGGGGCTAGAAGGGACCTCCTGAGGACACAGAGTCATAGAATGGGAGGAGCTGCAAGGGGTCTCCTGAAGTCACAGAGTGACAGAATGGGTGGGGCTGGAATAGACCTGCAGAGGTCACAGGGAGAAAGAATGGGAGGGGCTGGAATGGACCTCCTGAGGTCACAGAGTCATAGATAGGGAGTGGCTGAAAGGGACCTCCTGATGTCACAGAGTGATAGAATGGAAGGGGTGGGAATGGACCTCCAGATGTCATAGAGCAGTAGACTGTGAGGGGCTGAAAGGGATCTCATGAGGTCAGAGAGTCACAGAATGTGAGGGGCTGCAAGGGACCTCCAGAGGTCATAGAGTCTTAGAATGGGAGGGACTGGAATGGACCTCCTGAGGTCACAGAGTCATAGAATGGGAGGTGTTGGAAGGGACCTCCTGATGTCACAGAGTCATAGAACGGGAGGGGCTGGAAGGGACCTCCTGAGGTCACAGAGGCCGGGAATGGGAGGGGCTGGAAGGGACCTCCTGAGGTCAGAGAGTCTTAGGATAGGAGGAGCTGTAAGGGACCTCATGAAGTCACAGAGAGAAAGAATGGTAGGGGCTGGAAGGGACCTCCTGAGGTCACTGAGTGTCGAATGGGAGGGGCTGGAAGGGACCTGCTGAGGTCACAGAGTCATAGAATGGGAGGGGCTGGAAGGGACCTCCAGAGGTCACAGAGTCATAGAATGGGAGGAGCTGCAAGGGGTCTCCTGAAGTCACAGAGTGACAGAATGGGTGGGGCTGGAATAGACCTGCAGAGGTCACAGGGAGAAAGAATGGGAGGGGCTGGAATGGACCACCTGAGGTCACAGAGTCATAGATAGGGAGTAGCTGAAAGGGACCTCCTGATGTCACAGAGTGATAGAAGGGGAGGGGTGGGAAGGGACCTCCAGATGTCATAGAGCAGTAGACTGGGAGGGGCTGAAAGGGATCTCCTGAGGTCAGAGAGTCACAGAATGTGAGGGGCTGCAAGGGACCTCCAGAGGTCACAGAGTCTTAGAATGGGAGGGACTGGAATGGACCTCCTGATGTCACAGAGTCACAGAATGGGAGGGGCTGGATGGGACCTGCTAAGGTCACAGAGCCATAGAATGGGAGGTGTTGGAATGGACCTCCTGATGTCAGAGAGTCATAGAATGGGAGGGGCTGGAAGGGACCTCCTGAGTTCACAGAGTCACAGAAGGAGTGGGGCTGGAAGGGACCTCCTCAGGACAGAGAGTCATAGAATGGGAGCGGCTGGAAGGGACCTCCTGAGGTCATAGAGACAAAGAATGGGAGGGACTGGAATGGACCTCCTGAGGTCACAGAGTCATATATAGGCAGTGGCTGGAAGGGACCTCCTGAGGTCACAGAGTCACAGAATGGGAGTGGCTGGAAGGGACCTCCTGAGGTCACAGAGGCCTGGAATGGGAGGGGCTGGAAGGGAACTCCTGAAGTCAGAGAGTATTAGGATGGGAGGGGCTGGAAGGGACCTCATGAGGTCACAGTGACAAAGAATGGAAGGGGCTGGAAGGGACCTCCTGAGGTCACTGCGTGTAGAATGGGAGGGGCTGGAATGGACCTCCTAAGGTCACAGAGTCATAGACAGGGCGTGGCTGAAAGGGACCTCCTGAGTTCACAGAGTGATAGAATGGGAGGGGCTGGAAGGGACCTCCTGAGGTCACCGAGTCACAGAATGGAGGGGCTTAAAGGGACCTGCATAGGTCACAGACTCATAGAATGGGAGGAGCTGCAATGGGTCTCCTGAGGTCACAGAGTGACAGAATGGGTGGGGCTGGAATGGACCTGCAGAGGTCACAGAGAGAAAGAATGGGAGGGGCAGGAATGGACCTCCTGAGGTCACAGAGTCATAGACAGGGTATGGCTGAAAGGGACCTCCTGAGTTCACAGAGTTATAGAATGGGAGGGGCTGGAAGGGACCTGCTGAGGTCACAGAGTCACTGAATGGGAGGGCTCGGGAGGGACCACCTGAGGTCACAGATTCATGGAATGGGAGGGGCTGGAAGGGACCTCCTGAGGTCACAGAGTCACAGAATGGGAGGGGCTGGGAGGGACCACCTGAGGTCACAGATTCATGGAATGGGAGGGGCTGGAAGGGACCGCCTGAGGTCACTGAGTGTAGAATGGGAGGGGCTGGAAGGGACCTCCTGAGGTCACTGAGTGTAGAATGGGAGGGGCTGGAAGGGACCTCCTGAGGTCACAGAGGCCTGGAATGGGAGGGTCAGGAGGGTCCTGCTGAGGTCACAGAGTCACAGAATGGGAGGTGCTGGAACGGACCTCCTGAGGTCAGAGAGTCATAGAATGGGAGGGGCTGGAAAGTACAGCGTGAGGTCACAGAGGCTTGGAATGTGAGGGGCTGGAAGGATCTCCTGAGGTCACAGAGTCACATAATGGGAGAGGCTGGAGTTGACCTCCTGAGGTCACAGAGTAGGAGAATGGGAGGGTCTGGAAGGGACCTGCAGAGGTCACAGAGTCAAAGAATGGGGGAGTTTGAAGGGACCTCCTGAGGTCAGAGAGTCATAGAATGGGAGGGGCTGGAAGGGACCTCCTGAGGTCAGAGAGCCTAAGAATGGGAGGGGCTGGAAGGGACCTCCTGAGGTCACAGAGAGAAAGAATGGGAGGGGCTGGAAGGGACCTCCTGAGGTCACAGAGAGAAAGAATGGGAGGGGCTGGAAGGGACCTCCTGAGGTCCTGGAGTCATAGACTGGGGGGGTTTGGAAGGGACCTCCAGGGGCCACCTGTTCATAGAAGGAGATCAGGTTGGAGAGGCAGGACCTGCCCTTCCTAAATCCATGCTGGCTGGGCCTGAGCCCTTGGCCATCCTTCAGGTGCAGTTATTGCCCCCAGGATAATCTGCTCCATCACTTTCCCTGGCACTGAGGTCCGGCTGCCAGGCCTGGAGTTTCCAGGTTCCTCCATCCGACCCTGCTTGTGGATGTGGACCACCTTGGCCAGTTTCAGTCACCTGGGACCTCTCCAGCGAGGCAGGGCTGGAGGAAAATGATGGAGAGTGGCTTGGCTGCTCATCTGCCAGCTCTCTCAGCACCCTAGGATGGATCCCATCCGGTCCCATGGACTTGTGAGTGTCCAAGTGGCTCAGCAGGTCCCCAACTAATTCCTCATGGATGTCCGGGGCATCACACTGCTCCCCGACCCCACTGCCCAGCTCAGGAGGCCACTGGTCCTGAACTGCTGCCTTGCAGTTAAACATTGAGGCAGAGAAGGTGTTCAGGCCTCAGCCTTTGCCTCGTCTTAAGTGTTTAAGAAGATCCTGGATGAGGCACTCAGTGCCATGGTCTGGTTGATTAGTTAGGGTTGGGTGATCAGTTGGACTTGATGACCTTGGAGGTCTCTTCCAACCTGACTGTTCCTGTGATTCCAAAGGAGCCCAGCCTGGGTGGCTGTCACCCGCTCACTGACACAGCTTCCATCTCCACAGCCAGCTCCCTGCTGCCCAGGCTCTTCTGTTTCTGCCAGAGCTGCCTGGTTTCCCATGCTGGCTGCAGGATTTGCTGCCCAATAAACCTATCCTGGAGGGCAGGCCAGCCTGGCCAGGCCCTCAGGAGGATCTGCAGAGCCTGCAGTGATGGATCACTCCAATAACCCTGAGACTCCCCTGCCACTGAGGGAACTGAGCAGAACACCACGTGAGCTCCTGCCCCATCAATCAATTGTCCAAGGGCCCTGAACTCCTTCTTAATCGCCCTGGTGCCCTTCCTGTCGATCTCATCACTCCCAGCCTGTATCACCAGCAGAGGGCAATAGTCAGAGGGATGGATCAGCTTTGGGAGTCTCCTTGCAATGTCCCTTACCTGTGCCCCGTGTAGGGAGCAGAGCTCCCTGTGGGATGGGTCGGGACGGCATATGGGTCCCTCAGTACCCCCCAGGAGAGAGTCCCCAACAACTACAACCCTTCCCCTTCTCTGTGTGGAGCTGGTGGTTATAGCTGTGGGGACCACTTGGCCTTAGGCTCCACTCAGGAGAGCTGCTCCTCAGCCCTCTCATCCCCACAGCCTTGGCCTGCAGGGCCTCACACTTATTATGCAAAGGCTGGAAGGGACCTCCTGAGGTCACAGAGTCACAGAATGGGAGGGGCTGAAAGGGACCTCCTGAGGTCACAGAAACAAAGAATGGGAAGGGCTGGAAGGGACTTCCTGCGGTCACAGAGTCACAGAATGGGAGGGGCTGGAAGGGACATCCTGAGGTCACAGAAACAAACAATGGGAGGGGCTGGAAGGGACCTCCGGAGGTCACAGAGTCATAGAATGGGGGGGTCTGGAAGGGACCTCCTGAGTTCACAGAAACAAAGAATGGGAAGGGCTGGAAGGGACCCCCTGAGGTCACAGAGTCATAGAATGGGAAGGGCTGGAAGGGACCTCCTGAGGTCACAGAAACAAAGAATGGGAGGGGCTGGAAGGGACCTCCTGAGTTCACAGAGTCACAGAATGGGAGGGGAAGGAAGGGACCTCCTGAGGTCACAGAGTCATAGAATGGGAGGGGTTGGAAGGGACCTCCTGAGGTCACAGAGTCATAGAATGGGAGGGGAAGGAAGGGACCTCCTGAGTTCACAGAGTCACAGAATGGGAGGGGAAGGAAGGGACCTCCTGAGGTCACAGAGGCCGGGAATGTGAGGGGCTGGGTAGGACGTTCTGAGGTGAAAGAGCAATAGAATGAGAGAGGCTGGAAAGGACCTCCTGAGGTCCCAGAGTCTCAGAATGGGAGGGGCTGGAAGGGACCTCCTGAGGTCATAGAGTCACAAAATGGGAGGGGCTGGAAGGGACCTCCTGAGGTCACAGAGGCCGGGAATGGGAGGGGCTGGAAGGGACCTCCTGAGGTCAGAGAGTCTTAGGATAGGAGGAGCTGTAAGGGACCTCATGAAGTCACAGAGAGAAAGAATGGTAGGGGCTGGAAGGGACCTCCTGAGGTCACTGAGTGTAGAATGGGAGGGGCTGGAAGGGACCTGCTGAGGTCACAGAGTCATAGAATGGGAGGGGCTGGAAGGGACCTCCAGAGGTCACAGAGTCATAGAATGGGAGGAGCTGCAAGGGGTCTCCTGAAGTCACAGAGTGACAGAATGGGTGGGGCTGGAATAGACCTGCAGAGGTCACAGGGAGAAAGAATGGGAGGGGCTGGAATGGACCTCCTGAGGTCACAGCATCATAGAATGGGAGGTGCTGGAAGGGACCTCCTGAGGTCACAGAGTCATAGAATGGGAGGGGCCTGAAGTGACCTCCTGAGATCACAGAGTCATAGAATGGGAGGGGCTGGAATGGACCTCCTAAGGTCACAGAGTCATAGAATGGGAGGGGCTGGAAGGGACCTCCTGAGTTCACAGAGTCACAGAATGGGAGGGGAAGGAAGGGACCTCCTGAGTTCACAGAGTCACAGAATGGGAGGGGAAGGAAGGGACCTCCTGAGGTCACAGAGGCTTGGAATGTGAGGGGCTGGGTAGGACGTTCTGAGGTGAAAGAGCAATAGAATGAGAGAGGCTGGAAAGGACCTCCTGAGGTCCCAGAGTCTCAGAATGGGAGGGGCTGGAAGGGACCTCCTGAGGTCATAGAGGCCAGGAATGGGAGGGGCTGGAAGGGACCTCCTGCACATTGGCCACAGCAACCCCTTGCAGAGCTACAGGCTGGGGTCAGAGTGGCTGGAGAGCAGTCAGGCTGAGAGGGACCTGGGGGTGCTGGTCGACGGTAGACTGAACATGAGCCTGCAGTGTGCCCAGGCAGCTAAGAGGGCCAATGGCATTCTGGCCTGCATCAGGAACAGTGTGGCCAGCAGGAGCAGGGAGGTCATTCTGCCCCTGTACACTGCACTGGTTAGGCCGCACCTCGAGTACTGTGTCCAGTTCTGGGCCCCTCAGTTTAGGAAGGATGTTGACTTGCTGGAACGAGTCCAGAGAAGAGCAACAAAGTTGGTGAGGGGTTTGGAACATAAGCCCTACGAGGAGAGGCTGAGGGAGCTGGGGTTGCTTAGCCTGGAGAAGAGGAGACTCAGGGGTGACCTTATTACTCGCTACAACTACCTGAAGGGAGGTTGTAGACAGACGGATGTTGGTCTCTTCTCCCAGGCAAGCAGTACCAGAACAAGAGGACACAGTCTCAGGCTGCGCCAGGGGAAGTTCTGGCTGGATGTTAGAAAAAAGTTCTATACAGAAAGAGTGATTGCACATTGGAATGGGCTGCCTGGGGAGGTGGTGGAGTCGCCATCACTGGAGGTTTTTAGGAGAAGACTCGATGGGTTGCTTGGTGCTGTGGGATAGTTGTTTGGGCAGTGTTGGATTGGTTGATGGGTTAGACGCGGTGATCTTAAAGGTCTCTTCCAACCTGGTTTATTCTATGTATTCTATGTATTCTATGAGGTTAGGGAGTCTTAGGATAGGAGGAGCTGTAAGGGATCTCATGAAGTCACAGAGAGAAAGAATGGTAGGGGCTGGAAGGGACCTCCTGAGGTCACTGAGTGTAGAATGGGAGGGGCTGGAAGGGACCTGCTGAGGTCACAGAGTCATAGAATGGGAGGGGCTGGAATAGACCTGAAGAGGTCACAGGGAGAAAGAATGGGAGGGGCTGGAATGGACCTCCTGAGGTCACAGCGTCATAGAATGGGAGGTGCTGAAAGGGACCTCCTGAGGTCACAGAGTCATAGATAGGGAGTGGCTGAAAGGGACCTCCTGAGGTCACAGAGTGATAGAATGGGAGGGGTGGGAATGGACCTCCAGATGTCATAGAGCAGTAGACTGGGAGGGGCTGAAAGGGATCTCCTGAGGTCAGAGAGTCACAGAATGTGAGGGGCTGCAAGGGACCTCCAGAGGTCACAGAGTCTTAGAATGGGAGGGGCTGGAAAGGACCTCCTAAGGTCACAGAGCCATAGAATGGGAGGTGTTGGAAGGGACCTTCTGATGTCACAGAGTCATAGAATGGGAGGGGCTGGAAGGGACCTCCTAAGGTCACTGAGTCATAGAATAGGAGGTGTTGGAAGGGACCTCCTGATGTCACAGAGTCATAGAATGGGAGGGGAAGGAAGGGACCTCCTGAGGTCACAGAGGCTTGGAATGTGAGAGGCTGGGTAGGACGTTCTGAGGTGAAAGAGCAATAGAATGAGAGAGGCTGGAAAGGACCTCCTGAGGTCCCAGAGTCTCAGAATGGGAGGGGCTGGAAGGGACCTGCAGAGGTCAAAGAGTCCTAGGATTGGAGGTGTTGGAAGGGACCTCATGAAGTGACAGAATCATAGAATGGGAAGGGCTTGAAGGGACCTCCTGAGGTCACAGAGTCATAGAATGGGAGGGGCCTGAAATGACCTCCTGAGATCACAGAGTCATAGAATGGGAGGGGCTGGAAGGGACCTCCTGAGGTCACGGAGTCATAGAATGGGAGGGGCCTGAAGTGACCTCCTGAGATCACAGAGTCATAGAATGGGAGGGGCTGGAAGGGACCTCCTGAGGTCACAGAGACATAGACTGGGAGTCACTGGAAGGGACGTCCTGAGGGCACTAAGTGTAGAATGTGAAGGTTTGGAAGGGACCTGCTGAGGTCACAGAGTCATAGAACAGGGGGGGCTGCAATGGGTCTCCTGAAGTCACAGAGCGACAGAATGGGAGGGGCTGGAATGGACCTGCAGAGGTGTGGTGGGTTTAAAGGCAGACCCCCTCCCCACAGTAACCATCCTCTGCTACCAAGAATGTGCTGGGTTGAGGCAGCCCCCTCTCTCCCCACCACGGGCAGGAATAAAACACTCAGACAAACGGATTGCAAAAGTGATGAAAGTTTAAATAGAAAGCAGTGAATGTTACAGAGAACCCAAAGCACAGTGACAAAGAGAGATCCCAAAACAAACCCAGAGGCATCCCATTCCCACCTGAGGGTACACCCGAGACCCTCAGGGCTCCTTCTTCCCCCTCCCTCTGCTGGGCTAGTCTCAGCTGGCCAGGTCTGAGACTGCCCATCCCCCCGTGGCCTTGGGCCTAGCCAGGCCCAAAGCCAGGAGACATCTCCCCCAGTTACCGGCTGGCGGAGGAGGAAGAAAAGAGAGCGTGCTAGACTCCGCACTGGATCTTATAGTGGTGCAAAGAATTATGGTAGGAAATACACAATTTCCTGTGTCCATCCCTCTGGGCTGGACTTTTGGACACAGGAAGTGAACACACCAGGGGGGGCACCTAGCTCAAACTGCAACATGCCACCCCTGTATTTCATACCATAATCTCTGCACCTAAACACATCATCAAATCAGAAATCTTCTGATGATATGTCCGGCGAAGTCCACATCTTCATCTGGGCGTCCACTCAACCAGTCTCTCATTCAGGCTCAAGTGTCAGTCCATTCCAGTCCTTCTCCTCTCATTTAACGGAACCTCCCGCGATGCAGAGTTCTCTCTTCTGCGGTGCAAGCTCTTCATGGATCCGTTGGACATCCTGGTCACCTGGAAAGAACCTCACAACTTCTCAACCAAACCTTCATTCCCATCTCTATCCACTCAGCGGCATATTTCCACTCCTGGGGCAAGCCAGTCAGAACAATCAGGCTCTGCTGCTTCTCCACCCCTCCAGGAAATAGCACGCTGAGTCTCTCTCAACACTGCATGGACCTATCCAAGCCCAGTGCTGACCGCTTCCAGCCGCGGCCCGAGGCTCCACAGACGCATGCCACAGGTACACCGCCCCTCCACTGGGCGTTCGCGTACCGCAGATGTGGCAGCTCCAAGTACACAGCCCCACCCCGGGAGGGGAGGGGCTGCTCCACAACCTGCTGAGAAGAAGGAAGGTGGAGCCAGGTGCTAGGCGCCATTTTCGGAACTCGTCCGAAAACGTCGGGGAAGAGAACAGGGCTGGCCCCGCCGCCGCTCCGAGTGCACGGCCCGAGCCGCCGCCGCCGCTCCGAGCGCACGGCTGGTCCTCCGGCGCCGCAACCCGAGCATACAGCAGGGCTCCAGCCACCTCTACCGCCGCGGTACAGAATCAAAATCGCCTCCACCCCTCGGGCATTCAAACGGCTCCTCCAGAGAAAGCCATAAACGCGTCCCCAGGGCCTTTGAGAACAGCTTTCGAACTGAGTTCCCGTTCGCCCTTCCTGGGTATCGGGAGCCGGGCTCGCCCGCTCCGCCGCGGCTGGCCCTACCCCGCAGCGAGAACGGACCTGACTTTGATCTGCTCGCCGCTGCCCCTTCCCCCACTTCACCCCCCGCCGCTTCTGCCGCTCCGCAGAGAGTAAAGGTGGAGGAGGGGCAGGTCCCGCATTCTTAAGCGATGCCCCAGTTCCGATGGTTAAGAGCCACCCCTGCTTGAAATAGCAGGAGGGGCTCCGTGCCACCGGCCACGCACCAAGTATCCCCCGGCAATCCACGAGAACTCACACAATCGCCCCAACAACAACACTTGAGCCCCAACTGCCAGAGAACCAGAACGACGCCCAGAACTAAATTTAAACTTTCTTATCTTTTGCAATCCGATCTGCAGAATGCACAAATAACAAACGCCTCTCCTGCCTGGCTCGCCAAGAATGTGGTGGGTTTAGAGGCAGACCCCCTCCCCACAGCAACCATCCTCTGCTACCAAGAATGTGCTGGGTTGAGGCAGCCCCCTCTCTCCCCACCACGGGCAGGAATAAAACACTCAGACAAACGGATTGCAAAAGTGATGAAAGTTTAAATAGAAAGCAGTGAATGCCACAGAGAACCCAAAGCACAGTGACAAAGAAAGATCCCAAAGCAAACCCAGAGGCATCCCATTCCCACCTGAGGGTACACCCGAGACCCTCAGGGCTCCTTCTTCCCCCTCCCTCTGCTGGGCTAGTCTCAGCTGGCCAGGCCTGAGACTGCCCATCCCCCCGTGGCCTTGGGCCTAGCCAGGCCCAAAGCCAGCAGACATCTCCCCCAGTTACCGGCTGGCGGAGGAGGAAGAAAAGAGGCAGTGCTAGACTCCGCACTGGATCTTATAGTGGTGCAAAGAATTATTGTAGGAAATACACAATTTCCTGTGTCCATCCCTCTGGGCTGGACTTTTGGACACAGGAAGTGAACACACCAGGGGGGGCACCCAGCTCAAACTGCAACAAGAGGTCACAGAGTCAAGGAATGGGAGGGGCAGGAAGGGACCTCCTCAGTTCCTGGACTCATAGAATGGGAGGGGCTGGAAGGGTCCTCCTGAGGTCACAGACTCACAGAATGGGAGGGGAAGGAAGGGACCTCCTGAGGTCAGAGAGTGGTAGAATGGAAGGGGCTGGAAGGGACCTCCTGAGGTCACTGGGTGTAGAATGGGAGGGAAAGGAAGGGACCCCCTTTGGTCACACAGACATAAAATGGGAGGGGAAGGAAGGGACACCCTGAGGTCACAGAGTGGTAGAATGGGAGGGGCTGGAAGGGACCTCCTGAGGTCACAGAAACAAACAATGGGAGGGGCTGGAAGGGACCTCCGGAGGTCACAGAGTCATAGAATGGGGGGGTCTGGAAGGGACCTCCTGAGTTCACAGAAACAAAGAATGGGAAGGGCTGGAAGGGACCCCCTGAGGTCACAGAGTCATAGAATGGGAAGGGCTGGAAGGGACCTCCTGAGGTCACAGAAACAAAGAATGGGAGGGGCTGGAAGGGACCTCCTGAGTTCACAGAGTCACAGAATGGGAGGGGAAGGAAGGGACCTCCTGAGGTCAGAGAGTCTTAGGATAGGAGGAGCTGTAAGGGACCTCATGAAGTCACAGAGAGAAAGAATGGTAGGGGCTGGAAGGGACCTCCTGAGGTCACTGAGTGTAGAATGGGAGGGGCTGGAAGGGACCTGCTGAGGTCACAGAGTCATAGAATGGGAGGGGCTGAAAGGGACCTCCAGAGGTCACAGAGTCATAGAATGGGAGGAGCTGCAAGGGGTCTCCTGAAGTCACAGAGTGACAGAATGGGTGGGGCTGGAATAGACCTGCAGAGGTCACAGGGAGAAAGAATGGGAGGGGCTGGAATGGACCTCCTGAGGTCACAGCATCATAGAATGGGAGGTGCTGGAAGGGACCTCCTGAGGTCACAGAGTCATAGAATGGGAGGGGCCTGAAGTGACCTCCTGAGATCACAGAGTCATAGAATGGGAGGGGCTGGAAGGGACCTCCTGAGGTCACAGAGACATAGACTGGGAGTCACTGGAAGGGACGTCCTGAGGGCACTAATTGTAGAATGTGAAGGTTTGGAAGGGACCTGCTGAGGTCACAGAGTCATAGAACAGGGGGGGCTGCAATGGGTCTCCTGAGGTCACAGAGTGACAGAATGGGTGGGGCTGGAATGGACCTGTAGAGGTCACAGAGTCAAGGAATGGGAGGGGCAGGAAGGGACCTCCTCAGTTCCTGGACTCATAGAATGTGAGGGGCTGGAAGGGTCCTCCTGAGGTTTCAGACTCACAGAATGGGAGGGGAAGGAAGGGACCTCCTGAGGTCAGAGAGTGGTAGAATGGGAGGGGCTGGAAGGGACCTCCTGCGGTCACTGGGTGTAGAATTGGAGGGGCTGGAATGGACCTCCTAAGGTCACAGAGCCCTGCAATGGGAGGAGCAGGAAGCTACCTGCTGAGCTCACTGAGTCATAGAATGGGAGGGGCTTAAAGGGACCTTCATAGGTCACGGACTCATAGAATGGGAGGAGCTGCAAGGGGTCTCCTGAGGTCACAGAGTGACAGAATGGGTGGGGCTGGAATGGACCTGCAGAGGTCACAGAGAGAAAGAATGGGAGGGGCTGGAAGTGACCTCCTGAGGACACAGAGTCACAGAATGGGAGGGGCTGGGAGGGACCACCTGAGGTCACAGATACATGGAATGGGAGGGGCTGGAAGGGACCTCCTGAGGTCACAGAGGCCTGGAATGGGACAGGCTGGAAGGGACCTCCTGAGGTCAGAGAGTGATAGAATGGGAGGTGGTGTAAGGGACCTCCTGAGGTCACAGAGTCATAGAATGTGAGGGGCTGGAATGGGTCTCCTGAGGTCACAGAATGACAGAATGGGTGGGGCTGGAATTGACATGCAGAGGTCACAGAGTCAAAGAATGGGAGGGGCTGGAAGGGACCTCCTGAGGTCACTGAGTGTAGAATGGGAGGGGCTGGAAGGGACCTCCTGAGGTCACTGAGTGTAGAATGGGAGGGGCTGGATGGGACCTCCTGAGGTCACAGAGGCCTGGAATGGGAGGGTCAGGAAGGTACCTGCTGAGGTCACAGAGTCATAGAATGGGAGGTGCTGGAATGGACCTGCTGAGGTCACAGAATCAAGGAATGGGAGGGGCTGGAATGGACCTCCTGAGGTCAGATAGTCATAGAATAGGAGCTGCTGGAAGGTACCGCCTGAGGTCACAGAGGCTTGGAATGTGAGCGGCTTGAAAGGATCTCCTGAGGTCACAGAGTCACAGAATGGGAGAGGCTGGAGTTGACCTCCTGAGGTCACAGAGTCGGAGAATGGGAGGGTCTGGAAGGGACCTGCAGATGTCACAGAGTCAAAGAATGGGGGGGTTTGAAGGGACCTCCTGAGGTCAGAGAGTCATAGAATGGGAGGGGCTGGAAGGGACCTCCTGAGGTCAGAGAGTCTTAGAATGGGAGGGGCTGGAAGGGACCCCCTGAGGGCAGAGAGTCATAGAATGGGAGGGGCTCGAAGGGACCTCCTGAGATCAGAGAGCCTAAGAATGGGAGGGGCTGGATGGGACCTCCTGAGGTCACAGAGAGAAAGAATGGGAGGGGCTGGAAGGGACCTCCTGAGGTCCTGGAGTCATAGACTGGGGGGGTTTGGAAGGGACCTCCAGGGGCCACCTGTTCATAGAAGGAGATCAGGTTGGAGAGGCATGACCTGCCCTTCCTAAATCCTTGCTGGCTGGGCCTGAGCCCTTGGCCATCCTTCAGGTGCAGTTATTGCCCCCAGGATAATCTGCTCCATCACTTTCCCTGGCAGTGAGGTCCGGCTGCCAGGCCTGGAGTTTCCAGGTTCCTCTATCCGTCCCTGCTTGTGGATGCGGACCACCTTGGCCAGTTTCAGTCACCTGGGACCTCTCCAGCGAGGCAGGGCTGGAGGAAAATGATGGAGAGTGGCTTGGCAGCTCATCTGCCAGCTCTCTCAGCACCCTAGGATGGATCCCATCTGGTCCCATGGACTTGTGAGTGTCCAAGTGGCTCAGCAGGTCCCCAACTAATTCCTCATGGATGTCCGGGGCATCACACTGCTCCCCGACCCCACTGCCCAGCTCAGGAGGCCACTGGTCCTGAACTGCTGCCTTGCAGTTAAACATTGAGGCAGAGAAGGTGTTCAGGCCTCAGCCTTTGCCTCGTCTTAAGTGTTTAAGAAGATCCTGGATGAGGCACTCAGTGCCATGGTCTGGTTGATTAGTTAGGGTTGGGTGATCAGTTGGACTTGATGACCTTGGAGGTCTCTTCCAACCTGACTGTTCTTGTGATTCCAAAGGAGCCCAGCCTGGGTGGCTGTCACCCGCTCACTGACACAGCTTCCATCTCCACAGCCAGCTCCCTGCTGCCCAGGCTCTTCTGTTTCTGCCAGAGCTGCCTGGTTTCCCATGCTGGCTGCAGGATTTGCTGCCCAATAAACCTATCCTGGAGGGCAGGCCAGCCTGGCCAGGCCCTCAGGAGGATCTGCAGAGCCTGCAGTGATGGATCACTCCAATAACCCTGAGACTCCCCTGCCACTGAGGGAACTGAGCAGAACACCACTTGAGCTCCTGCCCCATCAATCAATTGTCCAAGGGCCCTGAACTCCTTCTTAATCGCCCTGGTGCCCTTCCTGTCGATCTCATCACTCCCAGCCTGTATCACCAGCAGAGGGCAATAGTCAGAGGGATGGATCAGCTTTGGGAGTCTCCTTGCAATGTCCCTTACCTGTGCCCCGGGTAGGGAGCAGAGCTCCCTGTGGGATGGGTCGGGACGGCATATGGGTCCCTCAGTACCCCCCAGGAGAGAGTCCCCAACAACTACAACCCTTCCCCTTCTCTGTGTGGAGCTGGTGGTTATAGCTGTGGGGACCACTTGGCCTTAGGCTCCACTCAGGAGAGCTGCTCCTCAGCCCTCTCATCCCCACAGCCTTGGCCTGCAGGGCCTCATACTTATTATGCAAAGGCTGGAAGGGATGTCCTGAGGTCACAGAGTCACAGAATGGGAGGGGCTGGAAGGGACCTCCTGAGGTCACAGAGTCACATAATGGGAGGGGCTGGTTGGGGCCTCCTGGGGTCATAGTATCATAATATGGGAGGGGTTGGAAGGGACCTCCAGGGGTCACAGTATCATAGGGTTGAGGAGTATGTATCACAGTATCACAGTATAACCAAGGTTGGAAGAGACCCCAAGGATCATCAAGTCCAACCTGTCCCAACAGACTCCACAACTAGACCATGGCACCAAGTGCCACGTCCAATCTCCCCTTGAACACGCTACGCTTGTGCTACGCTTGTGTATTCAAACAATTGCTAGGCTAGTCTAGGGTGGTGTAGGCTGAGCATGGGGGGCTGGGCTAGGCTAGGCTAGGCTAGGTTAGGCTTTGCTGGGCTGGGCTAGGCTAGGCTTTCATAGGCTAGGGTGGGCTAAGGTAAGGTAGGGTAGGCTAGACTAGGCTCAGATGGGGTAGGCTAGGCTACACTAGGGTGAAGTAGGCTAACCTTGGCTAGGCTATGGTGGGCTAGGCCAGGCTAGGATGTGCTAGGCTAGGGTGGGGTGGGCTAGGCTAGGGTGTGGCAATCATAGCAGTGAGCGGTGTGAGCAAGCTGGCAGTGTAGGCCTGGAGCCTGCCATGGTGGTAGGCCACGCTCAGCACAAGGGCAGAAGGAGCTGTCAGCTTGGCTGGAGAGTGCTGTGCCTGCAGCCTGTAAGTGAAGAAGGGCAGCAGCAGCTCTGAGCACAGAGGGATAGCTGGGACTAACGGGAGGCATGGCGGCAGCCACAGCCTCGTGTGGTGCTGGCAGTGTGAGCAACCCCCTGCAAGGGGGTAGGCTGGGATGGGGTAGGCTAGTAGGCTAGGTTTGTCTAGGCTGGGGGTCTGGGATAGTGTGGGGTAGGCTAGGCTAGGCTGGGGTGGGCTAGGCAAGACTGGGCTAGCCTATGCTAGGGTGGGGGGGGCTAGGGTGGGGTATGCTAGGGTGGGGTGGGCTAGGGTGGGGTGGGCTATGCTAGGGTAGGGTGGGCTAGGCTAGGCTGGGCTATGCTAGGCTGGGCTATGCTAGGCTAGGGTGACCTAGGCTAGCCTATGCTAGGATGGGGTGGAGTGGGCTAGGGTGGGGTGGGCTAGGCGAGGCTGGGCTGGGCTGGGCTAGGCTAGAGTGGCCTAGGCTAGCCTATGCTAGGGTGGGGTGGGCTAGGCTAGGGTGGGGTGGGCTAGGCTAGCCTAGGGTGGTGCAGGAAAGGCTTGGCTAGTGTGGGGGAGGCTAGGCTAGGGTGGTGTAGGTTAGGCTTGGCTGGGGGGGCAGGGCTAGGCTAGAGTGGTTTAGACTAGGCTTGGCTAGGCTTGGGGGGCTAGGGTACTGTTGGGTAGGCTAGGCTAGTGTGTGGTCGGCTAGGCCAGGGTGGACTATGCTAGGGTGGGATAGTCTAGGCTTGGGTGGGCTAGGCTAGAGTGGGTTATGCTAGGCTAGGGTAGGGTAGGCTAGTCTAGTGTGGCTTAGGCTAGGCTAGGCTTGTTTAGGCAAGGGTGGGGTAGGCTAGGCTATGGTTGGCTAGGTTGGGGGCCTAGGCTGGGGTGGGGTAGGCTAGTCTTGGGTGGGCTTGGCTAGGCTAAGTTTGGCTTGGCTAGGGTGGCCAAGGTTTAGGCTAGGCTAGGTTAGGGAGGGCTAGGCAGGGATAGGCTTTGCTAAAGTGGGGCAAGCTAGGCTAGGCTAGGCTAGGTGGGGTAGGCTAGGTTAGGGTGGGCTGGGCTCTGCTAGGCTAGGCTGTGGAGGCCTAGGCTAGGCTAAGGTATTCTAGGCTTGACTAGGGTCAGCTAGGCTAGGCTAGGGTGGGGTAGGCTAGGCTAACCTAAGCTAGGGTAGTATGGGCTAGGTTAGGCTAAACTAGGCTAGGGTAGACTGGGCTAGGCTAAGCTAGTCTAGGGTTGGCTAGGCTAGGATACAGTGGCTTAGGCTAGGCTAGTGTAGGCTAGGGTAGCCTATGGTGGGCTGGGCTAGGCTAGGCTAGTTTAGGTTAGGCTATGAGGGGTTGTGTCATTTGCTAATTGCAAAGACCTGTCTCATATTGTCACTCCTGGATGTTCTGTACCTGTTCATTGCACTCCATTGCAGAGTGTAGCTCCTGCTTGTCAACACAGCTTCATTTGCTTCTAACTGAGCTGCTCTGGCAAAGCTAATGCTGGGGGAAATTTCAACCCACCACAATGAGACTCCTATTTCTCCACCTCTCCATGGCACTCTTGTTCTCTGGGATTGGGCTGTTGGTCAATTTCTGCTCTGACACCAGAGGAATCTTCATGGCAATTCTGGGTCCCTGCTGCATTTGAAGCTGTGATGAACTCTGCCATGGGTTGGGAGTGATGGGACTGAGCTGATCCATTCCTCATGCAGCTCAGGGACAGGGGTTACAATGAGGCTGAGAGAAGTGTGCCCTAACTTGTCACTGCCTTTCCCTCCTTGGACAGGTCTCCATGGCCAGAGGCAGCAGATGGCCAACAGCAGCTCCATCACCCACTTCCTCCTCTTGCCATTCCCAGGCACAGGGCAGCTGCAGCTCCTGCACTTCTGCCTCTTCCTGGCCTGGCTGCCCTGCTGGGCAATGGCCTCATCATCAGCACCACAGCCTGGGACCACCACCTCCACACCCCCATGTACTTCTTCCTCCTCAACCTCGCCCTCACTGACCTGGGTGCCATCTCCACCACTGTGCCCAAGTCCATGGCCAATTCCCTGTGGGACACCAGGGACATCTCCTATGCAGGATATGTTCTCCAGCTCTTCTTTTTCATATTCCTAATTGCTGCAGAGTATTTTCTCCTCACCACCATGTCCTACGATCGCTACGTTGCCATCTGCAGACCCCTGCACTATGAGACCCTCCTGGGCAGCAGAGTTTGTCTCCACCTGGCAGCAGCTGCCTGGGCATTTGGAGTTCTCTATGCTCTGCTGCACACAGCCAATACATTTTCCCTGCCCCTCTGCCAGGGCAATGCTCTGCATCAGTTCTTCTGTGAAGTCCCCCAGATCCTCAAGCTCTCCTGCTTCACCTCCTACCTCAGGGAAATTTGGCTTCTTGTGGCCAGTGTCTGTTTAGTCTTTGCCTGTTTTGTGTTGATTGTGGTGTCCTATGTGCAGATCTTCAGGGCAGTGCTGAGGATCCCCTCTCAGCAGGGATGCCACAAAGCCTTTGCCACCTGCCTCCCTCACCTGGCTGTGGTCTCCCTGTTTCTCATAAATGGCTCCATTGCCTACCTGAAGCCCTCCTCCATCTCTTCCCTATCCCTGGACCTGGTGGTGTCAGTTCTGTACTCAGTGGTGCCTCCAGCAGTGAACCCTCTCATCTACAGCCTCAGGAACCAGGAACTGAAGGCTGCCCTGAGCCACCTGATCCCTGGATGCTTTCAGAAGGAATCAACTCCTTGTCTTCTCCTGCAGAGCAGTTCTGATGTCACTGCTCAAGTTCTGGCTGCTGCTGGTGCTGTTTCCCTTGTGAGAATGTTGTGCCCACACAAATGTCTTTCTTCAGACCATTTCTGGTTCAGTGTTGTCCTGTCTGCTGTGACCCAGAGGCTGCAGACATGAGGAGCTGTGCTCCCTAGCTGTTCAACACAATAAAGGACCCTGCAGGGAGTTGTTTCTCTGAGTTCCTTCCTCCAAGGTTTCTGTGGAGCTGCAGGGCAGTGCCTGTGTGCAGAGGTGGAGGGGCAGAGTTCCTCCAAATGCCCATTAGTCCTTGTCTCAGTAAAAACTTGATCCCATTATGCACTTCCACTACAGGCTGGGCCCTGTCCCAATACAAACTGCATCTCCTGACTCCCTCCCAGTACAGACTAGGCCCTGTCCAAGTACAAACTGCTGCCCTGATCCCATCCCAGTATAGTCCTAGACCTGTCCCAGAGGAAACAGATCCAATGGCATCATCCAGTACAGACTGGGGACCATCCCAGTGCAAACTGCATCTCCTGATCTCCTCCCACTACAGACAGGGTCTCATCCCACAGCAAAGCTGAAGCTCTGACCCCCTCCAAGTACCAGCTCTTTGCATCCTAGTGCAAACCAGGTACCAGGACTCCTTCCCACTGCAGACTGCGTCTGCTCCCAGGAAAAGCTGTTCCACCTAAACCCCTCCCAGGACCAGACTGGGACCCCTCCCAGTACAACCTGAGTGCCCTGGCCACATCCCAGTACAGTCTGGGACTCATCCCAGTACATACTGGGTTCCTTTAAACCCTCCCACCACAGCCTGGGCCCTGTCACAGTCCCAACTCCATACCCTAATCACAGCAGAGTCCAGTCTGGGCCATCTCCCATTTCAAACTGGCTCCCTTTCACATCTCCAAGCACAGCCCAGGCCTTGTCCCAGTACAAACTGATTCCACTCATCCCATCCTGTGCTATTTCATATTTTTATCAGTGCTATAGACAGAGGGATGGAGACATCATCAGCAAGTGTGCAGACGGCACCAAGCTGAGTGGTGCTGTTGAGATGCCAGAGGGACAGGATGGCATCCAGAGGGCCCTGGACAAGCTGGAGAGGTGGTGCCCAGGTGACCCTCATGAGGTTCAGCAAGAGCAAGAGCAGGGTCCTGCAGCTGGGCTGGAGCAATCCTCACTAGCAATACAGGCTGGGGGAGGAGGTGATAGAAAGCAGCCCTGAAGAGAAGGACTTGGGGGTGCTGATGGGGAAGAAGCTGGCCAGGAGCAGGCAGTGTCAGCTTGCAGCACAGAAGGCCAAGGGCAGCCTGGGCTGCATCCAAAGCAGCATGGCCAGAGATGGAGAGAGAGGATCCTGCCACTTTATGATGCTCTGGTGAGACCCCCCTGGAGTACTGCATCCAGCTCTGAAGTCTCAACACAGGAAGGACATGGAGCTGAAGGAGCAGGTCCAGGGGATGGCCACAAAAATGATCAGGGGCTTGGAGCAGCTCTGCTCTGAGGACAGGCTGAGGGAGCTGGGGTTGATCAGCCTGGAGAAGAGAAGGCTCTGTGGAGACCTAAGAGCAGCCTTCCAGTGCCTGAAGGGTACTGGATGGAGAGATGCTGTTTGCAAAGGCCTGCAGGCACAGGACCAGAGGCAATGGTTTCAAACTAGAGCAGAGCAGATTGAGATTGTGTTAGAAATGCAGCAGTGGTTTGTGATTTGTGTTACAGAAGGCAGTATTCAGGGTGGGTAGTGGCAGTTGGATTGTTTTGAGAACAGAGGGTAAATGTTCAGATTGTTTTGGCTTCAGACAGGAACCTCATGCCAGCTTTCTCAGGAGCCATGGGATGTTGATCTCAGATAAGTCCTGTGCTGCAGCTGTGCTTGTGTGAGAAGATGTGGTTCTGCAAAGAGCACAGGAGAAAGATCTCCCCTGCCTCATCTGTGACCCCTACCACAAGGAAGACACACGCTCAAGAAGCCCAAGAAGTTGCTAGAGCTCATGATCATATCCCTGCCTGCTATTAAGCACAAGCATGCAGATGGAGATGATGCAGCTGTAGAAAGAAAAGTTAGGATTTGTAAGGTGCTTAGACTCCTAGAATCCTGGAGTGGTTTGGGTTGTCAGGGAGCTGCAAAGGTGATGCAGTCCAAGCCCCTCTGCAGTCAGCAGGGACATCCTGCACTAGCTCAGGTTGCCCAGAGCCCTGTCCAGCCTGAGCTTGAACCTCTGCAGGGCTGGGACCTCAAGCCCCTCCCTGGGCAACCTGTTGCAGTGTTCCAGCAGCCTCCTGGTGCAGAACTTGTTCCTCCCCTCCACTCTCAATCTGCTCTGCTTTGGTTTGAAGCCATTGCCTCTGGTGCTGTCCCTGCAGGCTTTGCAAAGAGTCCCTCTGCAGCCTTCTTGTAGTCCCCTTCAGGTACCAGAAGGTCACTCTTAGGTCTCCCCAGAGCCTTCTCTTCTCTGCAGGCTGAACACCGCTAGCTCCCTCAGCCTGTCCTGGGAGCAGAGCTGCTGCAAGCCCCTGATCATTTTTGTGTCCCTCCTCTGGGCCCTCTCCATCAGGTCCCTGTCCTTCCTGTGCTGAGGGCTCCAGAGCTGGCTGCAGTGCTGCAGGTGAAGTCTGAGCAGAGCAGAGCCAAGTGCCAGGATGGCCTCTGTCCATCTCTGGCCCTGCTGCTCTTGGTGCAGCCCAGGCTGCCCTTGGCCTTGTGGGCTGCAGGCTCACCCTGTCTGTTCCTGTGCAGCTTCTTGTCCAGCAGCACCCCCCAGTCCTTTTGTGCAGGGCTGCTTCCTATGCCCTCCTCCCCCAGCCTGTGCTGCTTGTGAGGATTGTGCCAGGCCAGGGGCAGGACCCTGCCCTTGCTCTTGCTGAAGCTCAGGTGGTTGCCCTGGGCCCCCTCTGCAGCTTGTCCCCTTGAGCTCCTCCAGCTTGTTCTGCAGGGGATTGCCTTAGGTTTCAGGAGGCAGAGAGGCTCTCTTAGAGCCTTGTGAAAGGAGTTGCTGCCAAGCTGTGCCCAGAGGCTTGGATGGAATTGGGCAGTTCCCATGGCTGTGCTGTTCAGAGCTGCATCCTACAGTGCAAAGCATCAACCCCACAACAATCCATAGTGTGCCTGGGCCACGGGACCCAAGCAAAGTTAGGATTTGTAAGGTGCTTTCTGGCAGAGACTGGAGGTGTCTGTGGGGGGAAGTCTCTGCGGCCCCACGCTCAGTTTCTCTCCTTTCTTTCCCTGCTGCTTGCTTGCTTCTTTTTCAATAAAACAACTCTCACAGGAAACTTGGACATCTTCTTGTGCAGCCCTTTTATAACAGTTTTGGTGCATTGGCTGGGTGGTAGCCAGGTGGTTTCCACAGCCCTGGAGAATTCAGGCTGTGAGGGGCAGCGTCATTTCTACAGTCTAGGGGCTGTGGAGACAGCCCTACCAAAATGCCGGCCTGGGACCCTCAGTTCCTGCCCTGGCACCCCAAAAGTATCCCCAAGGGGCATGCGGAGCTCAGGCTTGAGGTTTTCCTTCCTCCCTTGGTGTTTGAGTCCCCAGGTTCCCACCGCCTGCTGCGGAACATCTTGGGGCTGCCTCCAGCCCTCGCAGCAGCCTCTCTCGGGTTGCAATCAGCTTGGGTTGGGCTCAGGTTGGCTTTGAGCTTTTTCCCTTCGGCTGTGTGCTGAAGCCAGCTCAGGAAGAAAGTTCTGACTGCAGCTGCAGAGAGAGGACTTGGGGCCGGAGGAGCAAGCTTGAGGAGGGGTTTGGAGGAGCCCAGAGCGCTTGTGCAGGGCAGAGACACAAAGAGGTCCCTGAGCCGTAGCCGCTGCCCCCGGCGCTCCCCGGCCCCCGCAGCCCCTCCCGCCCTGCCGCACCTCACGACCCCGCAGCTCTGTCGCGACAGCGCTGTCCGCACACACAGCCCAGGCACTGCCCCAGCACCCTTTCCATCCTTGTGCTGCTGCTTTCAGCCCAGTTCCTTAGATGGCACTGCCAGCTCCTTAGATGGCACTGCCAAGGCCTCAAAGCTCCTCTGCAGAGAGAGATCCCAGAAGATGTTGCTGGGAGCAGAGAGGAAGGGCAAAGGAGGTTGGAGAGCCTGTGCTGTTCCTTTGTAGAGAGTGGGTGCAGGCCTTGTGGGAATGAACTGAGATAGATGACACTTTGTGGTGTCCCTCTGGACTCTGCTGTCCCTTCTGGAGGTCTCTGCTCTCTGGTGTAAGACATCCCAGTGCCTTCCACCCACCACAGGGATTCTCCTCCATGTTCTCATCCAGGGGCTGCTGTTGGGCCCTCCTGGCTGTGTAGATCAGCCCTAGGGCCTTGATGGGACCTGGGGACTCTCAGAGATCAGCAAGTGAGTGGAGCTGGAGCACTGGATGGAGAGATGGAGGCTGAAGGCTGCAGGGGGTGGGAGGGCTTAGTTCAGCAGCTGTGAGGCTCTGCCTGGCTCCTACCTCCAATGGTGCTGGCAGCAGCTGACCCCAGAAGCTGAAAGCCCCAAACCCTGCCTGGCTCAGGACAGTCCCCTGAGCCCTCCTGACATCCAGCACAGCCCAAGCAGGCACTCAGGGCTCCTAGCCACACAGCCCAGCCATCCCCCATGGCAGGAGTCACCTGAGGTCCCACTCCCTCTCTGTCCCCCTTGCTCTCCTCAGTTGCTGCCTGAGGTGACTGCAGGCTCCCTCCCCAGCCCTCATCTGTAACCCCCCCTTGGTTTGGTGCTGTTCTTTCAGCCCTCCAGCTGATCCCAGCCTTTAGTCTCAGGCCACTTCCATCCTTGTGCTGCTGCTTTCAGCCCAGTTCCTTAGAGGCTTCCTCAGCCACAGCATTTCCCACTCCACCCTTCCAGCTGCAGTGGCAGTGGGGGTGGGGGACACAGGGCCAAGGGACAGCCAAGGCAGCAGGGCCTGGGGGGATGGGATGGGAATGAGGGAAGGGCCTGGGAATGGTCAGGCAGGAATTAGGCCTTGTCCCCCCAAGAAGGGGAGAGCATCCAGGGCCCAGGTGGCAAAGGTGAAAGGAGTGAATTGTGCTGCAGCTCTGCATGTGTCAGCTGGGAGATGAACAGCAGCCCCTGGGCACTGTGCCCTCCCATCCAACCTCATTTTCTCTTGGGGATGTGGAGGAGTGGCAGCTCCAGGAGAACTACAAAGAGCAAGCTGAGAGAAATGGTCAGGGAGAGAAGGAAGCCAAACCCTTTGCACTGTCTTTGGGCTGCAGGTGTGTGAAAGGTGCTGGAGGTGTGAGGTTTGGGCAGGAGGAAGAGACTCCTCCAGCATCCCAGTGAGGGCTGAAGAGGTTGAGCAAGAAGCTGCCCAAGTCCCTTCCCCCTTTGCTGCATCTCCAGAGATCATGAAGCTCCCTTTGTGTCCTGAGGGCTGCTCTGCTGTTGTCTTGGGGAGTGGGGAGCAGAGAGGTGTGTGCAGGGCAGAGCTGAGCACAGAGTGGGTGTGGTGGGGGCAGAGTCAGGAAGGAGATCTGGGTCCAGAGCAAGATCTGCTGTCAAATGCAGCTGCAGGCAGCAGAGCCCTGGGCAGGCAGTGGGAGGAAGCTTTAGGTAAGTCCTGAGTGAGGCTGTGTGGAGGCAGCTGTGTTGTGGTGCTGGCCTGCAGCTGTGTGCTGGGGGCTGTGTGCTGGGCAAAGAGCTGTGTCTGCATTTGTTGAGGCCTCCCATCTTGATCAGCCCTGGCTGTGTGCTGTGGCTGTGCTGCTGGGCTTGGGAGCTGCCCCCAGCAAGGCTGAGCTGTGCTGCCTGATCCTGAGCAGAGCTGAGCCATCCCTTGCAGGTCAGTGCTCTCCTCTGAGCCCTTTGCTTCTCTGTGTCAGGAGTTGTGTCCCTCTCTCTCCATCATCCCTGCCCCTGTGTGCTGTGGAAGAGCAGAGTTTGCAGATCTGCCCCTTGGAGCAGCACAGTAGGTAAGAAACCCAGAGTGAGGCACCAGCAGGACCCCAGCCCCCAGAATCCCAGACTTCCAGGGCACCTCTCAGCCTCCTCCACCTCCTCCTACCCACCACATTTCACCCCTCCAGGGCCTCTGAGGCAAATCAGGTGTTGGAGTCTGGAAACTCCCTAGGTTTGTGGGGGTCAGCTGTGTGTCAGGAGGTGGTGTTTGGGGTTGGGATTTGGAGGGTGGTGGGAGAAGGTTGAAGGTGGTTTGGTCTTCGCTGGTCAGTGCTGCTGCCTCCATTGCCTGAGCCAGGAGAGATCAAAGGACAGGGCCTGGGCCAGGAACCACCCTGCCAATGCTGCCAGGCTTGAGGAGAGTGGGACAAGACCACTTGTAAGCCCCAGGGTACCTCAGGGCACTGATCACAGGAACCTGGGATCTCAGCACAGGTATTAGAGGTCTGAGCCTACACTGTGACAAAAACTGAAGGTTTGAGTTCCCCTCTGCATTCTCTCCTCCAGCTGGGAGTTGGGAGGTGTTGGGAGTCAGGGACTGTCATGACCCAGGCAGGATCTAAGGTTTTCTGATCCTGGGCTCAGATGCTTCCATGTTCCAAATCTCACTGCTGTGACCCCTTCCTGTTACAGTATGGCCTCACAGAAGGACCCAGACAAAAGCTGCGAGGAGAAGCAGCACCAAGAGATCAAGTTGGAGCAGTCAAAGTTCAGCCTGAAGGGAGAGGAGAAGGAGGAGAAAGAGGACAAGAGGGAGGATGGTGATGCTGAGGAGAATGATGACTGTGATGATGATGAGTATGAAGAGGAGGATAACCATGAGGATGAAGGTGATCAGGATGAGGAGGAAGAGGAATTTGCAGAGGAGGATGAAGCCAGAGCAGGTCCCTCTGTGCCACCCAAGCAGCTGAATCAGTGCCCTGAGTGTGGGCAGAGCTTCCCACCTGGCTGAGAGCAGGTGAAGCACCACTGCCCCCAGCCTGGCCCCCGGCCCTTTGTCTGTGGTGACTGTGGCCAGAGCTTCAAACAGAGCTCTGATCTCATCTTGCATTGCCGCACCCACAGCGGTGAGAGGCCATACAGCTGTGCTGAGTGTGGCAAGAGCTTCGCTCACAAGTCTGCCCTCCCCAGGCACCGCAGTGTGCACAGCACCGAGAAGCCCTTCAGCTGCAGGGACTGCGGCAAGAGCTTCAAACCCCGCTCCTACCTCACCGTCCATCCACACCAGAGAGCATCTGTTCCCCTGTGCTGAGTGCGGCAAGAGCTTCAGCACCAGCACTCCATTCATCCAGCACCAACTCATCCACAGTGGTGAGAAACCCTACAGCTGTGCCCACTGCAGCAAGAGATTAACCCAGAAAAGAAGTCTCACAGAGCACCGTCGTGTGCACACTGGCAAATCTTTCAGCTGTGCTGAGTGCGGCAAGGCCTTCAGCTGGAGGGGCGGTCTCATTTACCACCGCCGCACCCACACCGGTGAGAAACCTTTTACCTGTTCTGACTGTGGGAAGAGCTTCAGAGACGGGGGGGCTCTCATTGCTCACCGCCGCACCCACACCGATGAGACACCGTTCACCTGTGCTGACTGTGGCAAGAGCTTCAGCCGCAGGGGCACTCTTAGTGCTCACCACCGCACCCACACTGGGGAGAAGGCTTTCACTTGTGAGGTTTGCGGTGAGAGCTTCATCCAGAAGGGCCACCTCAACAAGCACCGCTGCACCCACACCAGAGAGCAGCCTGCACTGGAGGGGCAGCAGAAATCCACCTAGAATCTCTTGGATAATCGTGACCCCTCCGAGAGAGCCTTTCCAGCACCAAAATCATCCCTTTTTCCTTTGCAGTTCTCAGGGACTGGGGACACCAGCAGCAGCAAACACCTCCTGCCCTTCTGAACACCATTTATTGCTAATGAGAACAATTACAGTGCTGAGCCGGCACAGCTGGAGCTCCCAGTGGAGCTGGGCAGGGCTTTGCCAGGGTCTGTCTGGTTCTTCCCCATTGCTTTGTGTCTCCCTGGGGTAAGAAATCCTCTGTCCATTGCCCAATTGTGTCAATAAACCCCAAAAGTTACCCAAATCCTCTCTGCTTTTATTTCAGACGTCCCTGCCTCAATGCCTGAATTTTGAGGGCATTTGCTCCCAAGGGATGGGGTGGAGCTGTGTGCCCAGTTCAGGGAGGGGAAAATGAGGTTCTCAGAGGAGTTTTGAGGGGTATCTCAGAGGCATTCTTCAGGGGCTTTCAGGTGATCTTAGGTGTTTGGGATTTGGATGGTCCTAGGACTGACTTTTGGGATCTTTGCAGGGTGTAGGGGGAAGCTCATGGAGATCTTTGGAAGAACTCAGAAAGCTTCTGTTGGCTTTCCACTCTGGGGCTGGAACAGGTTAGAAGAGCTGAGAAGAGGTTGAGCTGCCTATTCCCCCCAAAATAGAAGGGAGGGAAAAATAACACACAGAGGAACCAAAAAACCCTCTGGGTTGAGATAAGGACTTGAGATAAGATCACCAGAGCTGAATCCAAAGGAGATCCCATAATGCACACTGACCTGAGGCTGTTGGCAGGAAGAAGCACAGCAGTGAGCAGCAGCAGCCAGGAGTTAAACCCCTGCAGCCCTCCCCCTCAGCAAAGAGCCAGCACCTGAGAGCCAGAACCCAACAGCAGCAAGCAGAACACGAAGCCTCTGATGTTGCCATCTGAACTTCAAGCCCTGTAGTACTTTGCTCCAGCCAGCACTGTCCCTGTGAAGGTGGCATGAGGCAGGATGGTGTGGAGTAATGGCAGCAAATTTCCAGCTTAACCTTTGATATTCCCAAGCCCTCATTCCATGCCATCTGCACCATGCCCAGCAGCAGTCAGCAGCACACCTCAGGCACTGTCCTTTCTCACTCCACAGGAGGTGGCTTTGCAGGACCCAGAGGGCTGCTCACTGCAGGTGCTCTGCATCCCCATTCTGTTACGGCACAGTCTGGATCAGTCCATGCCCAGTCCGAACACTGGGGCTGTGTTTCCAGCTCTGGGGCAATCTGAGTCCAGTGACTCCTTCCATGCCTCCAAGTGAAAGCAAACTGTGGCTTGCATCCCAGTACTCAGCTTCCAACACATCCAGGTGTGGGGATCCTCCTGTCACACCAGAAACACAGATGGGTTCCACCCCTCATAGTCTGATGGTGTCAGAGCACTCTGGGCACCTGTATCTACTAAAGCTTTATCCTCTCATGGGTTCAACTTGCCAGGCCATTGGTTCTGCACAGTCCAACAAAACTATTTGTCTCTCCCCTCCATCTGATTGGAGGCAGAGCCCCTCTACTTCTGCCTGGGGTCCCTTGCATCTTGTGAAGATGCTTTGGGAGTCCCTTCAGGAGGACCAGAAGCAGTTTCAGCTTCCCTGCTCTTCTTAGGCCATTTCCCACTGGAAACTGAGGCAGCATCTCTGGGGGGACAGCTCCCCTGTAAGTCACAGAGAGTGGTAGTGAATGGTGCCACATCCAGCTGGCAGCCAGTCACCAGTGGTGTGCCCCAGGGATCAGTGCTGGGCCCCATGCTCTTTAACATCTTTATTGATGATCTGGATGAGGGCATCGAGTCCATCATCAGTAAATTTGCTGACGACACCAAGCTGGGGGCAGGAGTTGATCTGCTGGAGGGTAGAGAGGCTCTGCAGAGGGACCTCGACAGGCTGGGCAGATGGGCAGAGTCCAACGGCATGAGATTTAACACATCCAAGTGCCGGGTTCTGCACATTGGCCACAGCAACCCCATGCAGAGGTACAGGCTGGGGTCAGAGTGGCTGGAGAGCAGTTAGGCTGAGAGGGACCTGGGGGTGCTGGTCGACGGTAGACTGAACATGAGCCTGCAGTGTGCCCAGGCAGCTAAGAGGGCCAGTGGCATCCTGGCCTGCATCAGGAACAGTGTGGCCAGCAGGAGCAGGGAGGTCATTCTGCCCCTGTACACTGCACTGGTTAGGCCGCACCTCGAGTACTGTGTCCAGTTCTGGGCCCCTCAGTTTAGGAAGGATGTTGACTTGCTGGAACGAGTCCAGAGAAGAGCAACAAAGTTGGTGAGGGGTTTGGAACATAAGCCCTACGAGGAGAGGCTGAGGGAGCTGGGGTTGCTTAGCCTGGAGAAGAGGAGACTCAGGGGTGACCTTATTACTCTCTACAACTACCTGAAGGGAGGTTGTAGACAGACGGATGTTGGTCTCTTCTCCCAGGCAAGCAGTACCAGAACAAGAGGACACAGTCTCAGGCTGCGCCAGGGGAGGTTCAGGCTGGATGTTAGAAAAAAGTTCTATACAGAAAGAGTGATTGCCCATTGGAATGGGCTGCCTGGGGAGGTGGTGGAGTCACCATCACTGGAGGGTTTTAGGAGAAGACTTGACGGGGTACTTGGTGCTGTGGGTTAGTTGCTTGGGCGGTGTTGGATTGGTTGATGGGTTGGACGCGATGATCTTGAAGGTCTCTTCCAACCTGGTTTATTCTATATATTCTATGTATGTATTCACAGACTCCTGCAGCCAGGACTGGATTGGGTTTTCCCTTCCAGTTCCTCACATCCTCCCCATGGTCACACAAGTAAAGCAGAGGGTGTGCTGTGGTGTGTGCCTCCCAGATTCTCTCCCTTGGACAGGGGAGCAGCTGCTCCTCATGGCTGAAACACAGGACTGTACAGGTGGGGAACAAAAGCTTCTTCTGGAGCTGATGGGACTCCTGGGACAGTTCCTTAAAAACTCAAACACACAGATTGCAAAGGTGATGGAAAGCTTAAATAGAGAACAGTGAGTGTGTACAGAAAGCCAGAAACAGTGATGAAAGAAACCCCAAAACAGACCCAGAAAGATCCCATCCCCACCTGAGGGTGCACCCAAGACCCCCAGGGCTCCTCCTTGCCCCCTGTACTGCTAGGCTAGTCTCAGCTGGCCAGATCTGAGGCTGCCCATCCCACCATGGCCTTGGGCCTGGCCAGGCCCATGTCTGGGAGACATCTCCCCCAGTTAGCGGGTGTTGGAGAGGAAGGAAAGAGCAAGTGCCAGACCCTGCTGGAGATTTTATAGTGGTGCAGGGGATCATGGTAGGAAATAACTAATTTCCTGTGTCGACACACTGGGCTGGCCTTCTGGACACAGGAAACACCCCTGTAGCAGAGGGCATCCAGGGCTTTGTCTGGGCGTGTCAGGGTTTTGGGGGGGCTACTGGGGGGGTCTGAATGGGATCGTTGCAGGGTAAAAAGGAGGAGATGGGTACTGGGTTGGGCGGGGGGCAATGATTAGGGAGGCTCTGAGGGGTGATTTGGCAGTCCAGTCTGGGTCCAAAGGGTTTGAGGATGTCTGGAAGGGTCCCTAGCATTTCGGAGGGCTTTCTCTGGGGGTGTCAGGGTTTTGGGGGGAGTACTGGAGGGGTGGGAATAGGATCATTGCTGGGTAAAAAGGACGAGCTGGGTTGTGCTTTGGGGGGTGGGGGCAATGATTTGGGGGACTCTGGAGCATGATTGGGGGGGTCCAGGCATAGTCCAAAGGGTGTGAGAGTGGGCCAAAAGCTCCTTGGTATACCCTAGGGTTTTGTCTGGGGGTGTCAGGGTTTCGTGGGGCGATGGGGGGGTCCTGAAGTGGATCCTAGCTGGCCTGAAATGATGAGCTGGGAACTGGTCGAAGGCGGCGTGGGAGCATGGATTTCAATGGGCTGAGGTCCCTGGGGGTTCCAGGCAGGCTACAAATGGCTGTAGGTTGTGCAGAAGAGTCCCTAGCATTTGGGAGAGCTTTGTCTGGGGGTGTCAATGTTTTGGCGGGGCTACTGGAGGGGTCTGAATGGGATCGTTGCAGGGTAAAAAGGACGAGCTGGGTTCTGGGTTGGGCGGGGGGCAATGATTTGGGGGGCTCTGGAGCATGATTGGGGGTACCAGGGAGAGTTCAAAGGGTTTGTGGGTGGGCAGAAGGGTCCTTGATATACCCTAGGGGTTCGTTTTGGGGGTGTCAGGGTTTGGGGGGGTGATGGGGGGTCCTGAAGTGGATCATAGCTGGCCTGAAAGGATGAGCAGGGAAGTGGGCGGAGTGGGGGTGGAGCATGGATTTCAGGGGCTGGGGGCTTCTGGGGGGGTCCAGGTAGGCTACAAATGGCTTTAGATCTTGCAGAAGGGTCCCCATCATTTGGGAGAGCTTAGTCTGGGGGTGTCAGTGTTTTGGGGGGGGCTACTGGAAGGGCCTGAATGGGATCGTTGCAGGGTAAAAAGGACGAGCTGGGTTGTGGGTTGGGCGGGGGGCAATGATTTAGGGGGCTCTGAGGGATGATTGGGCAGTCCAGGCAGGTTGAAATGGGTTTGAAGATGTCAGGAAGGGTCCCTACGAGTTGGGAGGGGGTCGTCTGGGAGTGTCAGGGTTTTGGGGGGTACATGAGGGGTGTTGAAGCGAGTGGTAGTGTGACAAAAGAGACAAGGTGGGAAGTGGTCAAAGTCGTGGAGCATGGATTTGGGGGGCACTGGGGGGGGGATTTGAGGGTGCATGCCAGAGCCAAAGGTTTTCAGGGCGTGCAGAAGAGTCCCTCCAATTCTGTAGGGGTTTGTCTGGGGGAGTCAGGGGTTTGGGGGGATCTCTGGGGAGGGGTCTGAATGGGATCGTTGCAGGGTAAAAAACAGGTGGAAAGTGGGCAGGAGGGGAAGGTATGGTTTGGGGGGCTTTGGGGGTGGATTTGGGGGTCCAGTCTGGGTCCAAAGGGTTTGAAGATGTCTGGAAGGGTCCCTAGCATTTGGGTGGGTTTTGTCTGGGGGTGTCAGGGTTTTGTGGGGGCTACTGGAGGGGTCTGAATGGGATCGTTGCAGGGTAAAAAGGAGGAGATGGGTACTGGGTTGGGCGGGGTGCAATGATTAGGGAGGCTCTGAAAGGTGATTTGGGGGTCCAGTCTGGGTTCAAAGGGTTTGAGGATGTCTGGAAGGGTCCCCAGCATTTCAGAGGGCTTTGTCTGGGGGTGTCAGGGTTTTGGGGGGACTACTGGAGGGGTCTGAATAGGATCATTGCAGGGTAAAAAGGATGAGCTGGGTTGAGCTTTGGGGGGGGGGGGCAATGATTTGGGGGTCTCTGGAGCATGATTGGGGGGTCCAGGCAGAGTCTAAAGGGTTTGAAGATGTGCATAAGGGTCCTTGGTATACCCTAGGGGTTCGTCTGGGGGTGTCAGTATTTTGGGGGGGCTTCTGGAGGGATGTGAATGGGATCGTCGCAGGGTGCAAAGGACAGGCTGGGCTCTAGGTTGGATGGGGGGCAATGACTAGTGGGGCTCTGGGGGGTGATTGGGCGGTCCAGTCTGGGTCCAAAGGGTTTGAGGATGTCTGGAAGGGTCCCTAGCATTTGAGAGAACTTGGTCTGGGGGTGTCTGGGTTTTGGGGGGATACTGGAGGGGTCTGAATGGGATCGTTGAAGGGTAAAAAGGACGAGCTGGGCTCTGGCTTGGGCGGGGGGCAATGATTTGGGGGGCTCTTGGGGGGGATTTGGGTGATCCAGGCAGGCTGAAAAGGGTTTGAGGGTGTGCAGAAAGGTCCTGAGAATTCGATAGGGGATCGTCTGGGGGTTTCAGTGTTTTGGGGGGGGGGGGGGGTAGGGAGTCCTGAATTGGACCATAGCGGGCCTGAAACGATGAGGTGGGAAGTGACGAAGGCAGAGGGGGAGCATGGATTTCGGGGGCTGGGGGCTTCTGGGGGGGTCCATGTAGGCTACAAATGGCTTTAGGTTGTGCAGAAGGGTCCCTAGCATTTGGTAGGACTTTGTCTGGGGGTGTCAGGGTTTGGGGGCCAACTGGAGGGGCCTGAATGGGATTGTTGCAGGATAGAAAGGACGAGCTGGGTTGTGGGTTGGGTGGTGGGCAATGATTTGGGGGACTCTGGGGGGTGTTTGGGAGGTGCAGTCTGGGTCCAAAGGGTTTGAGTATGTCTGGAAGGGGCTCTATGATTTGGGAGTGCTTTGTTTGGGGGTGTCAGGGGTTTGGGGGGATCTCTTGGGAGGGGTCTGAATGGGATCGTTGCAGGGTAAAAAGAAGGAGGTGGAAAGTGGGCAGGAGGGGAAGGTATGGTTTTGGGGGGCTGTGGGGGTGGATTCAGGGGTCCAGTCTGGGTCCAAAGGGTTTGAAGATGTCTGGAAGGGTCCCTAGCACTTGGGAGGGCTTTGTCTGGGCGTGTCACGGTTTTCGGGGGGGGCTACTGGAGGGGTCTGAATGGGGTCATTGCAGGGTAAAAAGGACGAGCTGGGTTGTGGGTTGGGCGGGGGGCAATGATTTGGGGGGCTCTTGGGGGGGATGCGGGGGATCCAGGCAGGCTGAAAAGGGTTTGAGGGTGTGCAGAACGGTCCTGAGAATTCCATAGGGGATCGTCTGGGGGTGTCAGGGTTTTGGGGGGGGCGATGGGGGGTCCTGAAGTTGACCATAGCTAGGCCAGAAAGGACGAGCTCGGAACTGGACGAAGGCAGTGGGGGAGCATGGATTTCGGGGGGCTGGGGGGCTCTGGGGGTTCCAGGCAGGCTACAAATGGCTTTAAGTTGTGCAGAAGAGTCCCTAGCATTTGGGAGGGCTTTGTCTCGGGTTGTCAGGGTTTTGGGGGGGCTACTGGATGGGTGTGAATGGGATCGTTGCAAGGTAAAAAGGACAAGCTGGGTTCAGGGTTGGGCGGGGGGCAATGATTTGGGGGGCTCTGGAGCATGATTGGGAGGTCCAGGCAGAGTCCAAAGGGTTTGAGGGTGGGCAGAAAGGTCCTGAGAATTCCATAGGCAATCGTCTGGGGTTGTCTGGGTTTTGTGGGGATCTCTGGGGAGGGGTCTGAATGGGATCGTTGCAGGGTAAAAAGAAGGAGGTGGAAAGTGGGCAGGAGGGGAAGGTATGGTTTGGGGGGCTGTGGGGGTGGATTCAGGGGTCCAGTCTGGGTCCAAAGGGTTTGAAGATGTCTGGAACGGTCCCTAGCACTTGGGAGGGCTTTGTCTGGGCGTGTCAGGGTTTTCGTGGGGGGGCTACTGGAGGGGTCTGAATGGGGTCATTGCAGGGTAAAAAGGACGAGCTGGGTTGTGGGTTGGGCGGGGGGCAATGATTTGGGGGGCTCTTGGGGGAGATGCGGGGGATCCAGGCAGGCTGAAAAGGGTTTGAGGGTGTGCAGAACGGTCCTGAGAATTCCATAGGGGATCGTCTGGGGGTGTCAGGGTTTTGGGGGGGGCGATGGGGGGTCCTGAAGTTGACCATAGCTAGGCCAGAAAGGACGAGCTCGGAACTGGACGAAGGCAGTGGGGGAGCATGGATTTCGGGGGGCTGGGGGGCTCTGGGGGTTCCAGGCAGGCTACAAACGGCTTTAAGTTGTGCAGAAGAGTCCCTAGCATTTGGGAGGGCTTTGTCTCGGGTTGTCAGGGTTTTGGGGGGGCTACTGGATGGGTGTGAATGGGATCGTTGCAGGGTAAAAAGGACAAGCTGGGTTCAGGGTTGGGCGGGGGGCAATGATTTGGGGGGCTCTGGAGCATGATTGGGAGGTCCAGGCAGAGTCCAAAGAGTTTGAGGGTGGGCAGAAAGGTCCTGAGAATTCCATAGGCAATCGTCTGGGGTTGTCTGGGTTTTGTGGGGATCTCTGGGGAGGGGTCTGAATGGGATCGTTGCAGGGTAAAAAGAAGGAGGTGGAAAGTGGGCAGTAGGGGAAGGTATGGTTTGGGGGGCTGTGGGGGTGGATTCAGGGGTCCAGTCTGGGTCCAAAGGGTTTGAAGATGTCTGGAACGGTCCCTAGCACTTGGGAGGGCTTTGTCTGGGCGTGTCAGGGTTTTCGTGGGGGGGCTACTGGAGGGGTCTGAATGGGGTCATTGCAGGGTAAAAAGGACGAGCTGGGTTGTGGGTTGGGCGGGGGGCAATGATTTGGGGGGCTCTTGGGGGAGATGCGGGGGATCCAGGCAGGCTGAAAAGGGTTTGAGGGTGTGCAGAACGGTCCTGAGAATTCCATAGGGGATCGTCTGGGGGTGTCAGGGTTTTGGGGGGGGCGCTGGGGGGTCCTGAAGTTGACCATAGCTAGGCCAGAAAGGACGAGCTGGGAACTGGACGAAGGCAGTGGGGGAGCATGGATTTCGGGGGGCTGGGGGGCTCTGGGGGATCCAGGAAGGCTACAAGCAGCTTTTAGTTGTGCAGAAGAGTCCCTAGCATTTGGGAGAGCTTTGTCTCGGGTTGTCAGGGTTTTGGGGGGGCTACTGGATGGGTGTGAATGGGATCGTTGCAGGGCAAAAAGGACGAGCTGGCCTCTGGCTTGGGCGGGGGGCTATGATTTTGGGGGGCTCTTGGGGGGAATTTGGGGGTCCAGGCAGGCTGAAAAGGGTTTGAGGGTGTGCAGAAAGGTCCTGAGAATTCGATAGGGGATCGTCTGGGGGTGTCAGTGTTTTGGGAGATGAGGGCTAGGGAGTCCTGAAGTGGACCATAGCGGGCCTGAAACGATGAGCGGAGCCTTTCCTTTCGAACCACCACAATAAACCACAAATAGATTTTATGAATTAAATATTTACCTATCTGGTCTAACATCAACCCGATGCAGTACCGGTAGACCAATATAGAACACACGGAAAACAGCAACTGCTTAAAAACCCACAACATCTTAATTTCATTTCTCCGGCTGAGACAAGCAATAAATCAACTTAATTACTTAATTACCCAGCCCCACGTTGGCGATCCAATAAAAAAAGTGTGTGGTGGTTTGAAAGGAAAGGCTCTGCTTTCCCTCCCCCACTGAGAAAGAGACCACGGCTAAACCCAGTCGGAGAAATGAGATTATATTCTACAAGGAAACAGATTCTATGTAACACAACAAATACAGGTATTTTACAATATATACAGGAATATACAGCAAATGAACTCAACCAGAAACCAGACCCGCCACAGAGGGGGCTTCCCCCTGTGCCCCCTTCACTCCCCTACCTCCCTTCTCCTCCAAAAGAGGTAGAAGAAGAGACGAAAATGGAGTTAGCGCAGCAGACAGAGGCCTATGCACAGGGAGTTAGTTCTTATCTTAGTTGGCCAGAATCCCAGAAGCAGATCCAGCCGAAAGGGACACCGAAGGAAGGAAGACTGAGAGAAAGTTCCCAACTCCCCTGGGTCCAATCTCTCCTCCCACAATCCTACCAATGAAATTCGTTTAGAATACCAAAATATTTTACAAACATATAGCGAGTGTGACCCTTCCTTAAAGGCACAGCATCAAACGGCCACACTGGATCCCCCAAATCATCCCCCAGAGTCCCCCTAATCATTCCCTCCCGCCCTCCCTCACCTAAACCCTGACACCCCCATACAAACCCCTAGGATATACCAAGGACCCTTCTGCCCACCCTCAAACCCTTTGGACTCTGCCTGGACCTCCCAATCATGCTCCAGAGCCCCCCAAATCATTGCCCCCCGCCCAACTCTGAACCCAGCTCGTCCTTTTTACCCTGCAACGATCCCATTCACACCCATCCAGTAGCCCCCCCAAAACCCTGACAACCCGAGACAAAGCCCTCCCAAATGCTAGGGACTCTTCTGCACAACTTAAAGCCGTTTGTAGCCTGCCTGGAACCCCCAGAGCCCCCCAGCCCCCCGAAATCCATGCTCCCCCACTGCCTTCGTCCAGTTCCCAGCTCGTCCTTTCTGGCCTAGCTATGGTCAATTTCAGGACCCCCCATCGCCCCCCCCAAAACCCTGACACCCCCAGATGATCCCCTATGGAATTCTCAGGACTGTTCTGCACACCCTCAAACCCTTTTCAGCCTCCCTGGATCCCCCGCATCTCCCCCAAGAGCCCCCCAAATCATTGCCCCCCGCCCAACCCACAACCCAGCTCGTCCTTTTTACCCTGCAATGATCCCATTCAGACCCCTCCAGTATCCCCCCCAAAACCCTGACACGCCCAGACAAAGCCCTCCCAAGTGCTAGGGACCCTTCCAGACATCTTCAAACCCTTTGGACCCAGACTGGACACCCAAATCCACCCCCACAGTCCCCCAAACCATGCCTTCCCCTCCTGCCCACTTTCCACCTTCTCCTTTTTACCCTGCAACGATCCCATTCAGACCCCTCCCCACAGATCCCCCCAAAACCCAGACACCCACAAACAAAGCCCTCCCAAATGCCAATGCCCCTTCCAGACATCCTCAAACCCTTTGGACGCATACTGCACCCCCCAGAGCCCCCCAAATCATTACCCCCCACCCAACCCAGAACCCAGCTCGTCCTTTTTACCCTGCGATGATCCCATTCATTCCCCTCCAGTAGCACCCCCCAAAACCCTGACACCCCCAGACCAAGTTCTCTCAAATGCTAGGGACCCTTCCAGACATCCTCAAACCCTTTGGACCCAGACTGGACCGCCCAATCACCCCCCAGAGCCCCACTAGTCATTGCCCCCCATCCAACCTAGAGCCCAGCCTGTCCTTTGCACCCTGCGACGATCCCATTCACATCCCTCCAGAAGCCCCCCCAAAATACTGACACCCCCAGACGAACCCCTAGGGTATACCAAGGACCCTTATGCACATCTTCAAACGCTTTAGACTCTGCCTGGACCCCCCAATCATGCTCCAGAGACCCCCAAATCATTGCCCCCCCCCCCCCCCAAAGCACAACACAGCTCGTCCTTTTTTCCCTGCAGTGATCCTATTCAGACCCCTCCAGAAGTCCCCCTAAAACCCTGACACCCCCAGACAAAGCCCTCTGAAATGCTAGGGACCTTTCCAGACATCACCAAACCCTTTGGACCCAGACTGGACACCCAAATCTCCCCTCAGAGCCTCCCTAATCATTGCCCCCCGCCCAACCCAGTACCCATCTCGTCCTTTTTACCCTGCAACGATCCCATTCAGACCCCTCCAGTAGCCCCCACAAAACCCTGACACCCCCAGACAAAACCCACCCAAATGCTAGGGACCCTTCCAGACATCTTCAAACACTTTGGACCCAGACTGGACCCCCAAATCCACCCCCAAAGCCCCCCAAACCATACCTTCCCCTCCTGCCCACTTTCCACCTCCTTCTTTTTACCCTGCAACGATCCCATTCAGACCCCTCCAGTAGCCCCGCCAAAACATTGACACTCCCAGACAAAGCTCTCCCAAATGCTAGGGACTCTTCTGCACAACCTACAGCCGTTTGTAGCCTGCCTGGAACCCCCAGGGACCTCAGCCCATTGAAATCCATGCTCCCACGCCGCCTTCGACCAGTTCCCAGCTCATCGTTTCAGGCCAGCTAGGATCCACTTCAGGACCCCCCCATCGCCCCACGAAACCCTGACACCCCCAGACGAAACCCTAGGGTATACCAAGGAGCCTTTGGCCCACTCTCACACCCTTTGGACTATGCCTGGACCCCCCCAATCATGCTCCAGAGCCCCCCAAATCCTTGCACCCCCGCCCAATGCAGGACCCAGCTCATCCTTTTTACCCTGCAACGATCCCTTTCAGGCCCCTCCAGTAGCCCCGCCAAAACCCTGACACACCCAGACAAAGTCCTACCAAATGCTAGGGACCCTTCCAGACATCCTCAAACCCTTTGGACCCAGACTGGACCCCCAAATCCACCCCCACAGCCCCCCAAACCATACCTTCCCCTCCTGCCCACTTTCCACCTCCTCCTTTTTATCCTGCAACAATCCCATTCAGACCCCTCCCCAGAGATCCCCACAAAACCCAGACACCCCCAGACGATCCCCTATGGAATTCTCAGGACCTTTCTGCACACCCTCTAACCCTTTTCAGCCTGCCTGGATGTGGTGGTTTGAAAGGAAAGGCTCTGCTTTCCCTCCCCCACTGAGAAAGAGACCACAGCTAAACCCAGTCGGAGAAATGAGATTATATTTTACAAGGAAACAGATTCTATGTAACACAACAAATACAGGTATTTTACAATATATACAGGAATATACAGCATATGAACTCAACCAGAAACCAGACCCCCCACAGAGGGGGCTTCCCCCTGTGCCCCCTTCACTCCCTTACCTCCCTTCTCCCCCAAATGAGGTAGAAGAAGAGATGAAAAGGGAGTGAGTGCAGCAGAAAGAGGCCTATGCACAGGGAGTTAGTTCTTATCTTAGTTGGCCAGAATCCCAGAAGCAGATCCAGCCGAGAGGGACACCGAAGGAAGGAAGACTGAGAGAATGTTCCCAGCTCCCCTGGGTCCAATCTCTCCTCCCACAATCCTACCAATGAAATTCGTTTAGAATACCAAAATATTTTACAAACATTTAGCCAGTGTGCCCCTTCCTTAAAGGCACAGCGTCAAACGGCCACATTTATGCATAGGATCCAGCTGTTGTATAAACACTGTTTGGGTTTTTTCGGCTCACTAATTACGGCAATAGAACGTCTTCCACTTTGCCGATCAAGATAAGGGAGTTTAACGCTTCAGGAGGTCAAAGAGTAACTTTAAGTGCTGGCTGGGATCTTAAGGTGATTATTTGACGGGTGTAATCCTGCTGTTGCTGATAATTAATGTCTATCTGCTGTGGGCTCTATATATAGAGAAAAATGTTTCTCGACCATGTTTTGTGATTAAGCAAAAATCTAGGAAGCGTAGGCGTTCCTCTAAATCTGCCCCAGAGTCCTTGAGTGACGAGGAAGGGGCTGCGTCAGTTAGAAAAATAGCAAAACCTATTGGCAAAGCAGCCTTAAATGCTCTACTCTATGACTTTGGCAAGCAGCCAGGGGCGGATCCCATTCGCAAGATGGCGACCGGCAGTGAGGCAAGGTCATTTCCGTCTGCCATGACAGGACCGGAAGGGGCCCCCACAGCGGCTGGTTTAGATCAGGACCTGTCAGCTTCTCTCAGGATGGCTGTAAATTCAAACACAGCTCCAGTTAAACAAGTAGCAGTCTTAAAGACCAGAGGTGGAAAGGCCAAAGCTGATCCAGAAGCTAGTGGAGCTAATGGAGGAGAAGAGCAGGAGACTGATCCCGGTGAGGGAACCTCTGCTAAACAGGCTGATCCTGGTGAGGGAACGTCTGCTAGGAAAGGGCCTGCTGGAGATGAACAGAAGGTTCGTCTTAGAGATATAGCTGAGTTATTGAGATCATCACAGGATGGAGATGCAGCTAAGACAGCAGCTGGCAGTGGTGCTTTTCAGCTTAACGAGGTCCTTAGGAGAGTGACAGCAGGATTATGGGGACAAAACGTTCAGGAAGATGTGATAGATGAAGAGGAGGATGACCTGCAGAGTTGCTCGTCACCGAGGGAGGAGATTCGCAATGTCCGCAAAGATTACCTCAGAGCAGATAAGGAACCCATCCTATCTTGGCTTGCTAGGTGTTATGATACAGGTGCTCCAGCTCTAATAGTTGGAGACAAGTCAGCAGCTCAGCTAGGAACTCTCTCAAAGGATAATGGAATAGATAGACATCTAGCCAGGATTCTCGGTAAGGTTAATCTGTGGATACGCCTTTTAATGGCGGTTTCCCTGAGATACCCTTCCCGAGATGACCTTCCATGGAATCCTAAGCCCTGGACTACCATAGATGAGGGAATTAAGCGTCTGAGAGAGTTTGCCATTAGAGAGATACTCTATGGTGACCATGATACTCTGAATCCTGACGATATTCCTGTGGCAGCTGGTCTTGCTAAAAAGCTCATCAAGCTTGCTCCTTCCAATTATGCAAACATTCTGGCAAGTAGAATTGTGGCAAGAAATTATGGTGGAGATCCTCCTACGGTTGGCCAATTCACTGATCAATTAAGACAATTGGATGATAGCATGACACATGTTTCTTTGGTTTCAGCCATTAAAGCTCTGTCTAGTGAGATAAAGGATTGCATGAGAGAGCTGAAGGATGAAATCAAAGATTCCATATGCCAATTGGCACAAAGAGATAATTCCAATTCTTCCTCCAGGTGGGTGCAGGTTTCAGCTGTGAGGAATAGACATCCTCCAAGGAGGTCATTCCAAAACAGGCCAAACCAAAACAGACCACCAAGGCAATCACGTAGGACCATTTGGATAACTCTACGTGATCAGTTTGGTGAGAACATGAACAGGTGGGATGGCCAACCAACTTCTAATCTTTTCAGGAGACTGAGGGAACTGCAAAGTGGCAGAACCCAGGGTAGCAATACCAGAAGGGTAGCTGTTACTTCCACAGTTCCCCAGGACAACGATGACAGCTCCAACAGTGGCTCCAGTTCTAACACTGCACAGTGTGCTCGTTGCACCTGTGGAAATGTTCCCCACAATTAGGGGTGCCCTGCCTCCCGCCAGGGGGAGGAGAGGGATAATGGAGATAACAGAATCTATTGGGATGTGTACATCCAGTGGCCTGGCACTTCACACTTTCGGAAGTACAGGGCCTTGGTTGACACAGGAGCTCAGTGCACCATATTGCCATCAAATTATCAGGGGTCAGAGTCCATAACTATTCTGGGAGTCACTGGTGGATCTCAAGAGTTAAGTAAGGTAGAGGTTAATATAAGTTTAACTGGTAAGCAGTGGAAGAAGCATACAGTTGTGACCGGACCTGATGCACCTTGTATTTTGGGAATTGATTTTCTGAGAGAAGGGTGTTTCAAGGACCCTAAAGGTTACAAATGGGCTTTTGGAGTAGCTTCTGTAGAAATTGATGGACAAAAGCTGAAGCTGTCTGCTAGACCTGAACTTTCTGATGAATCTGCAGTTGTGGGACAACACAAGATTCAGGACATTAAGTTGCCGGTTGCTTCTCGGACTGTGCATCACAGACAATACAGAACCAACCGTGACTCTTTGTTGCCCATTCAGAATCTGATTCGTCAGTTGGAGAGTCAGAAAGTCATCAGCAAAACTCATTCACCTTTCAACAGTCCAGTGTGGCCTGTGCGAAAGCCGAATGGAGACTGGCGTCTGACAGTGGACTACCGAGCCCTGAATGAAGTAACTCCGCCTATGAGTGCAGCAGTACCAGACATGATGGAACTCCAGTACGAGCTGGAATCCAAAGAGGCCAAATGGTATGCTACCATAGACATTGCTAATGCATTCTTCTCTATTCCCATAGCAGAGGAATGCAGGCCTCAGTTTGCTTTCACCTGGAGAGGAATCCAGTACACTTTCAACAGACTGCCAATGGGCTGGATCCACAGCTCCAGCATCTGTCATGCAGTAATCCATGATGCTCTGGAGGAAGGTGGTGCTCCAGAACACATCCAGTTCATCGATGATATCATCGTCTGGGGTAAAACTGCTGAGGAAGTCTTTGAGAAAGGTAACAAAATCATGGACATTCTTCTGAATGCAGGTTTTGCCATCAAGAGAGACAAAGTGAAGGGTCCTACCACAGAAATCCAGTTTCTGGGAGTGCAGTGGCAGGATGGACGCTGACACATTCCAGTGGATGTGGTAAACAGAGTCTCTACCATGGCAAATCCCACCAACAAGCAAGAAACTCTACGTTTCCTGGGGATAGTGGGATTTTGGAGACTACACATTCCTGGATACAGCCAGATTGTGAAACCTCTGTATGATGTGACTTGAAAGAGGAACAGTTTCCACTGGGGACCTGAACAACAAGCAACCTTTGACCAGATAAAGCAAGAAGTAGTTCAAGCAGTGGGTCTGGGACCTGTCCGAGATGGTCCAGACATTAAGAACATTTTGTACACGGCTGCAGGTGACAATGGTCCAACCTGGTGCTTGTGGCAAAAAGCTCCAGGTGAGACACGTGGACGACCTCTTGGTTTCTGGAGTCGAGGTTACAGAGGTTCAGAGGCTAATTACACTCCAACAGAGAAAGAGATTCTAGCTGCCTATGAAGGAGTGAAAGCAGCTTCTGAAGTGATTGGAACTGAATCACAACTTCTCTTAGCTCCCAGATTGCCAGTTTTGAATTGGATGTTCAAAGGCAAGGGTTCCACACCACATCATGCTACAGATTCCACCTGGTCCAAGTGGATGGCTCTGATAACACAGAGAGCTCGAATGGGAAATCTTGAAAGACCTGGTCTGGTTGAGGTGATCTCAAGTTGGCCTGAAGGTACCAATTGTACTAAACCTCCAGAGGAGAGAGTAACTCGTGCTGAGGAAGCTCCTCCTTACAATGACCTTTCTGATGATGAGAAGAAATATGCTTTGTTCACAGACGGTTCCTGTCGTCTCGTCGGGAACAAGCGAAGGTGGAAGTCTGCAGTGTGGAGTCCAACAAGCCAAGTTGCAGAGGCGAAGGATGGAGAAGGAGAATCCAGTCAGTTTGCAGAGGTAAAAGCTGTGCAGCTAGCTCTCGACGTAGCTGAACGTGAGAGATGGCCAAAGCTTTATCTCTACACCGACTCATGGATGGTAGCCAATGCTCTATGGGGTTGGCTAAAGAACTGGAAAAAGAATGGCTGGCAGAGGAAAGGAAAACCCATCTGGGCAGCCGACCTGTGGCAAGACATTGCTGATCGAATCAAGAGAATTCCAGTGAAGGTGAAACACATTGATGCTCACATTCCCAAGAGCAAAGCTACTGAGGAACAGCAGCACAACCATCAGGCAGATCTAGCTGCAAGAGTTTCTCAAGTAGACAAGGACTCTGAACTTGATCTCGACTGGAAACACCGAGGTGAGATATTCTTAGCTCGTTGGGCTCACGATTCATCAGGACATCAAGGCAGAGATGCAACATACCAGTGGGCTCGTGACAGATCCATAGACATTTCCATGGATGCTATCACACAAGTCATCCATGACTGTGACATTTGTGCTGCTATTAAGCAGGCAAAGCGAATTAAGCCCTTGTGGTATGGTGACAGATGGTCCAAGTACAGGTATGGTGAAGCTTGGCAGATTGACTACATCACTCTACCACGTTCTCGTTCTGGTAAGCAGTATGTGCTTACTATGGTAGAGGCAAACACCGGATGGCTGGAAACTTATGCAGTTCCACACGCAACTGCATGCAACACCATTCTCGGTCTGGAGAGACAGATCCTGTGGAGACACGGAACTCCAGAGAGGATTGAGTCAGACAATGGAACTCATTTCAAGAACAACCTTGTAAAGAGCTGGGCAAAAGAGCACGGTATTGAGTGGATTTTTCCATATTCCTTACTATGCACCAGCTGCAGGGAAGATTGAACGCTACAACAGTTTCTTGAAGACCACTCTCAAAGCCATGGGAGGTGGATCTTTGAAAAACTGGGAGAAACATTTAGCACAAGCAACCTGGCTGGTGAATAGTAGAGGTTCAGTGAACTGAGCTGGACCGGCACATTCAGATCTGATACAGAAAGTAGAAGGTGATAGAGTTCCTGTTGTTAGAGAAAAGCATCTGTTAGGTAAAACTGTTTGGGTATTTTCGCCCTCAGGAGAGGCTAAACCTGTCCAAGGGGTGGTTTCGGCAGAAGGTCCGGGTCACACTTATTGGGTAATGCAGGAGAATGGTCAAATTCAGTGTATTCCACAAAGAAATTTAACTTTAGCTGAAAGAGTTTAATTTCAGACTGTCGTACAGCTACAACGCGCCCAAGGGAAGAATCCCTGAGGAATCTACAGTGCACGACCCCTGAGAGCCCTGAGTCAACTGAGAGTCCCTGTGTTCCTGTTTGCCTTTTCTTCACTTCGTCTGCAGAGAGACAAGCTGGTTTCCATTTTCTTATTATCTGACTTTTTTGGACTTCTGAATCATCTGCATCTGAGTATAGCCGGAACGGACTATGAACTTTACTCACGAACTGTAAATATTGTTTCCGATTGGATGGAGAGTACAAACGACCAATGAAATTGTTTAGAAGGGGTGGATTGTGGCCATTTGACGCTGTGCCTTTAAGGAAGGGGCACACTGGCTAAATGTTTGTAAAATATTTTGGTATTCTAAACGAATTTCATTAGTAGGATTGTGGGAGGAGAGATTGGACCCAGGGGAGCTGGGAACATTCTCTCAGTCTTCCTTCCTTCGGTGTCCCTCTCGGCTGGATCTGCTTCTGGGATTCTGGCCAACTAAGATAAGAACTAACTCCCTGTGCATAGGCCTCTTTCTGCTGCACTCACTCCCTTTTCGTCTCTTCTTCTACCTCATTTGGGGGAGAAGGGAGGTAAGGGAGTGAAGGGGGCACAGGGGGAAGCCCCCTCTGTGGGGGGTCTGGTTTCTGGTTGAGTTCATATGCTGTATATTCCTGTATATATTGTAAAATACCTGTATTTGTTGTGTTACATAGAATCTGTTTCCTTGTAAAATATAATCTCATTTCTCCGACTGGGTTTAGCCGTGGTCTCTTTCTCAGTGGGGGAGGGAAAGCAGAGCCTTTCCTTTCAAACCACCACATCCAGGCAGGCTGAAAAGGGTTAGAGGGTGTGCAGAAAGGTCCTGAGAATTCCATAGGGGATCGTCTGGGGGTGTCTGGGTTTTGTGGGGATCTCTGGGGAGGGGTCTGAATGGGATTGTTGCAGGATAAAAAGGAGGAGGTGGAAAGTGGGCAGGAGGGGAAGGTATGGTTTGGGGGGCTATGGGGGTGGATTTGGGGGTCCAGTCTGGGTCCAAAGGGTTTGAGGATGTCTGGAAGGGTCCCTAGCATTTGGTAGGACTTTGTCTGGGTGTGTCAGGGTTTTGGCGGGGCTACTGGAGGGGCCTGAAAGGGATCGTTGCAGGGTAAAAAGGATGAGTTGGGTCCTGCGTTGGGCGGGGGTGCAAGGATTTGGGGGGCTCTGGAGCATGATTGGGGGGGTCCAGGCATAGTCCAAAGGGTGTGAGAGTGGGCCAAAGGCTCCTTGGTATACCCTAGGGTTTCGTCTGGGGGTGTCAGGGTTTCGTGCGGTGATGGGGGGGTCCTGAAGTGGATCCTAGCTGGCCTGAAACGATGAGCTAGGAACTGGTCGAAGGCGGGTTGGGAGCATGGATTTCAATGGGCTGAGGTCCCTGGGGGTTCCAGGCAGGCTACAAACGGCTGTAGGTTGTGCAGAAGAGTCCCTAGCATTTGGGAGAGCTTTGTCTGGGGGTGTCAATGTTTTGGCGGGGCTACTGGAGGGGTCTGAATGGGATCGTTGCAGGATAAAAAGGATGAGCTGGGTTCTGGGTTGGGCGGGGGGCAATGATTTGGGGGGCTCTGGAGCGTGATTGGGGGTACCAGGGAGAGTTCAAAGGGTTTGAGGGTGGGCAGAAGGGTCCTTGGTGTACCCTAGGGGTTCGTTTTGGGGGTGTCAGGGTTTGGGGGGGTGATGGGGGGTCCTGAAGTGGATCATAGCTGGCCTGAAAGGATGAGCAGGGAAGTGGGCAGAGTGGGGGTGGAGCATGGATTTCAGGGGCTGGGGGCTTCTGGGGGGGTTCCAGGTAGGCTACAAATGGCTTTAGATCTTGCAGAAGGGTCCCCATCATTTGGGAGAGCTTTGTCTGGGGGTGTCAGTGTTTTGGGGGGGGCTACTGGAAGGGCCTCAATGGGATCGTTGCAGGGTAAAAAGGACGAGCTGGGTTGTGGGTTGGGTGGGGGACAAAGATTTGGGGGGCTGTGAGGGATGATTGGGCAGTCCAGGCAGGTTGAAATGGGTTTGAAGATGTCAGGAAGGGTCCCTACGAGTTGGGAGGGGGTCGTCTGGGAGTGTCAGGGTTTTGGGGGGTACATGAGGGGTGTTGAAGCGAGTGGTAGTGTGACAAAAGAGAGAAGGTGGGAAGTGGTCAAAGTCGTGGAGCATGGATTTGGGGGGCACTGGGGGGGGGGATTTGAGGGTGCATGCCAGAGCCAAAGGTTTTCAGGGCGTGCAGAAGAGTCCCTCCAATTCTGTAGGGGTTTGTCTGGGGGTGTCAGGGGTTTGGGGGGATCTCTGGGGAGGGGTCTGAATGGGATCATTGCAGGGTAAAAAGAAGGAGGTGGAAAGTGGGCAGGAGGTGAAGGTATGGTTTGGGGGGCTTTGGGGGTGGATTTGGGGGTCCAGTCTGGGTCCAAAGTGTTTGAAGATGTCTGGAAGGGTCCCTAGCATTTGGGTGGGTTTTGTCTGGGGGTGTCAGGGTTTTGTGGGGGCTACTGGAGGAGTCTGAATGGGATCGTTGCAGGGTAAAAAGGACGAGATGGGTACTGGTTTGGGCAGGGGGCAATGATTAGGGAGGCTCTGAGGGGAGATTTGGGGGTCCAGTCTGGGTCCAAAGGGTTTGGTGATGTCTGGAAAGGTCCCTAGCATTTTAGAGGGCTTTGTCTGGGGGTGTCAGGGTGTTAGGGGGACTTCTGGAGGGGTCTGAATAGGATCACTGCAGGGTAAAAAGGACGAGCTGGGTTCTGGGTTGGGTGGGGGGTAATGATTTGGGGGGCTCTGGGGGGTGCAGTATGCGTCCAAAGGGTTTGAGGATGTCTGGAAGGGGCATTGGCATTTGGGAGGGCTTTGTTTGTGGGTGTCTGGGTTTTGGGGGGATCTGTGGGGAGGGGTCTGAATGGGATCGTTGCAGGGTAAAAAGGAGAAGGTGGAAAGTGGGCAGGAGGGGAAGGCATGGTTTGGGGGACTGTGGGGGTGGATTTGGGGGTCCAGTCTGGGTCCAAAGGGTTTGAAGATGTCTGGAAGGGTCCCTAGCACTGGGGAGGGCTTTGTCTGGGCGTGTCAGGGTTTTGGGGGGGATACTAGAGGGGTCTCAATGGGATCGTTGCAGGGTAAAAAGGACGAGCTGGGTTGTGGGTTGGGCGGGGGGCAATGATTTGGGGGGCTCTTGGGGGAGATGCGGGGGATCCAGGGAGGCTGAAAAGGGTTTGAGGGTGTGCAGAACAGTCCTGAGAATTCCATAGGGGATCGTCTGGGGGTGTCAGGGTTTTGGGGGGGGCGATGGGGGGTCCTGAAGTTGACCATAGCTAGGCCAGAAAGGACGAGCTGGGAACTGGATGAAGGCAGTGGGGGAGCATGGATTTCGGGGGGCTGGGGGGCTCTGGGGGTTCTAGGCAGGCTACAAACGGCTTTAAGTTGTGCAGAAGAGTCCCTAGCATTTGGGAGGGCTTTGTCTCGGGTTGTCAGGGTTTTGGGGGGGCTACTGGATGGGTGTGAATGGGATCGTTGCAGAGTAAAAAGGACGAGCTGGGTTCAGGGTCGGGCAGGGGGCAATGATTTGGGGGGCTCTGGAGCATGATTGGGAGGTCCAGGCAGAGTCCAAAGGGTTTGAGGGTGGGCAGAAAGGTCCTGAGAATTCCATAGGCGATCGTCTGGGGGTGTCAGGGTTTTGGGGGGGGCGATGGGGGGTCCTGAAGTTGACCATAGGTAGGCCAGAAAGGACGAGCTGGGTACTGGACGAAGGCAGTGGGGGAGCATGGATTTCGGGGGGCTGGGGGGCTCTGGGGGTTCCAGGGAGGCTACAAACAGCTTTAAGTTGTGCAGAAGAGTCCCTAGCATTTGGGAGGGCTTTGTCTGAGGGTGTCAATGTTTTGGCGGGGCTACTGGAGGGGTCTGAATGGGATCGTTGCAGGGTAAAAAGGACGAGCTGGGTTCTGGGTTGGGTGGGGGGCAATGATTTGGGGGGCTCTGGAGCATGATTGGGGGTACCAGGGAGAGTTCAAAGGGTTTGAGGGTGGGCAGAAGGGTCCTTGGTGTACCCTAGGGGTTCATTTTGGGGGTGTCAGGGTTTGGGTGGGTGATGGGGGGTCCTGAAGTGAATCATAGCTGGCCAGAAAGGATGAGCAGGGAAGTGGGCGGAGTGGGGGTGGAGCATGGATTTCAGGGGCTGGGGGCTTCTGGGGGGGTCCAGGTAGGCTACAAATGGCTTTAGATCTTGCAGAAGGGTCCCCATCATTTGGGAGAGCTTTGTCTGGGGGTGTCAGTGTTTTGGGGGGGGCTACTGGAAGGGCCTGAATGGGATCGTTGCAGGGTAAAAAGGAGGAGATGCGTACTGGGTTGGGCAGGGGGCAATGATTAGGGAGGCTCTGAGGGGTGATTTGGGGTTCCAGTCTGGGTCCAAAGGGTTTGAGGATGTCTGGAAGGGTCCCTAGCATTTCAGAGGGCTTTGTCTGGGGGTGTCAGGGTTTTGGGGGGACTACTGGAGGGGTCTGAATAGGATCATTGCAGGGTAAAAAGGACGAGCAGGGTTCTGCTTTGGGGGCAGGGGGAGCAATGATTTGGGGGGCTCTGGAGCATGATTGGGGGGTCCAGGCGGTGTCTAAAGGGTTTGAGTATGTGCATAAGGGTCCTTGGTATACACTAGGGGTTCGTCTGGGGGTGTCAGTATTTTGGGGGGGCTTCTGGAGGGATGTGAATGGGATCGTCGCAGGGTGCAAAGGACAGGCTGGGCTCTAGGTTGGATGGGGGGCAATGACTAGTGGGGCTCTGGGGGGTGATTGGGCGGTCCAGTCTGGGTCCAAAGGGTTTGAGGATGTCTGGAAGGGTCCCTAGCATTTGAGAGAACTTGGTCTGGGGGTGTCAGGGTTTTGGTGGGGCTACTGGAGGGGAATGAATGGGATCATCGCAGGGTAAAAAGGACGAGCTGGGTTGTGGGTTGGGTGGGGGGTAATGATTTGGGGGGCTCTGGGGGGTGCAGTATGCGTCCAAAGGGTTTGAGGATGTCTGGAAGGGGCATTGGCATTTAGGAGGGCTTGGTTTGGGGGTGTGTGGGTATTGGGGGGATCTGTGGGGAGGGGTCTGAATGGGATCGTTGCAGGGTAAAAAGGAGAAGGTGGGAAGTGGGCAGGAGGGGAAGGTGTGGTTTGGGGAGCTGTGGGGGTGTATTTGGGGGTCCGGTCTGGGTCCAAAGGGTTTGAAGATGTCTGGAAGGGTCCCTAGCATTTGGGAGGGCTTTGTCTGTGCATGTCAGGGTTTTGGGGGGATACTGGAGGGGTCTGAATGGGATCATTGCAGGGTAAAAAGGATGAGCTGGGCTCTGGCTTGGGCGGGGGGTAATGATTTGGGGGGCTCTTGGGGGGGATTTGGGGGATCCAGGCAGGCTGAAAAGGGTTTGAGCGTGTGCAGAACGGTCCTGAGAATTCGATAGGGGATCGTCTGGGGGTGTCAGTGTTTTGGGGGTGGGGGGGTAGGGAGTCCTGAAGTGGACCATAGCGGGCCTGAAATGATGAGCTGGGAAGTGACGAAGGCAGAGGGGGAGCATGGATTTCGGGGGCTGGGGGCTTCTGGGGGGGTCCATGTAGGCTGCAAACTGCTTTAGGTTGTGCAGAAGGGTCCCTAGCATTTGGTAGGACTTTGTCTGGGGGTGTCAGGGTTTTGGGGGGCAAGTGGAGGGGCCTGAATGGGATTGTTGCAGGATAGAAAGGACGAGCTGGGTTGTGGGTTGGGTGGTGGGCAATGATTTGGGGGACTCTGGGGGGTTTTTGGGGGGTGCAGTCTGGGTCCAAAGTGTTTGAGTATGTCTGGAAGGGGCTCTATGATTTGGGAGTGCTTTGTTTGGGGGTGTCAGGGGTTTGGGGGGATCTCTTGGGAGGGGTCTGAATGGGATGGTTGCAGGGTAAAAAGAAGGAGGTGGAAAGTGGGCAGGAGGGGAAGGTATGGTTTGGGGGGCTGTGGGGGTGGATTTGGGGGTCCAGTCTGGGTCCAAAGGGTTTGAAGATGTCTGGAAGGGACCCTAGCACTTGGGAGGGCTTTGTCTGGGCGTGTCAGGGTTTTCGGGGGGGGCTACTGGAGGGGTGTTGCAGTTTGAGCTGGGTGCCCCCCTGGTGTGTTCACTTCCTGTGTCCAGAAGTCCAGCCCAGAGCGATGGACACAGGAAATTGTGTATTTCCTACCATAATTCTTTGCACCACTATAAGATCCAGTGCGGAGTCCAGCACGTTCTCTTTTCTTCCACCTCAGCCAGCCGGTAACTGGGGGAGATATCTGCTGGCTTTGGGCCTGGCTAGGCCCAAGGCCACGGGGGAATGGGCAGTCTCAGGCCTGGCCAGCTGAGACTAGCCCAGCAGAGGGAGGGGGAAGAAGGAGCCCTGAGGGTCTCGGGTGTACCCTCAGGTGGGAATGGGATGCCTCTGGGTTTGCTTTGGGATCTTTCTTTGTCACTGCGCTTTGGGTTCTCTGTAACATTCACTGCTTTCTATTTAAACTTTCGTCACTTTTGCAATCCGTTTGTCTGAGTGTTTTATTCCTGCCTGTGGTGGGGAGAGAGGGGGCTGCCTCAACCCAGCACATTCTTGGTAGCAGAGGATGGTTATTGTGGGGAGGTTGTCTGCCTCTAAACCCACTACATTCTTGGCGAGCCAGGCAGGAGAGGAGTTTGCTATTTGTGCATTCTGCAGATCGGATTGCAAAAGATAAGAGAGTTTAAATTTAGTTCTGGGCGTCGTTCTGGTTTTCTGGCAGTTGGGGCTCAAAGTGTTGTTGTTGGGGCGATTGTGTGAGTTCTCGTGGATTGCCGGGGGACACTTGGTGCGTGACCGGTGGCACGGAGCCCCTCCTGCTATTTCAAGCAGGGGTGGCTCTTAACCATCAGAACTGGGGCATCGCTTGAGAATGCGGGACCTGCCCCTCCTCCACCTTTACTCTCTGCGGAGCGGCAGAAGCGGCGGGGGGTGAAGTGGCGGAGGGGGCAGCGGCGAGCAGATCAAAGTCAGGTCCGTTCTCGCTGCGGGGTAGGGCCAGCCGCGGCGGAGCGGGCGAGCCCGGCTCCCGATACCCAGGAAGGGCGAACGGGAACTCAGTTCGAAAGCTGTTCTCAAGGGCCGTGGGGACGCGTTTATGGTTTTCACTGGAGGAGACGTTTGAATGCCCGAGGGGTGGAGGCGATTTTGATTCTGTACCGTGGCGGTAGAGGTGGCTGGAGCCCTGCTGTATGCTCGGGCTGCGGCGGCTGAGACCCGAGCCGTGAGCTCGGAGCCGCGGCGGCTGCCATGGTCGTCCGCTCGGAGTGCCGCAGGGACCGGCTCTATGCTCTTCCCCGACGTTTTTGGATGAGTTCCGAAAATGGCGCCTAGCACCTGGCTCCACCTCCCTTCTTCTCGGCAGGTTGTGGAGCAGCCCCTCCTCTCCCGGGGTAGGGCTGTGTACTTGGAGCTGCCACATCTGCGGTACGTGAACGCCCAGTGGAGGGGAGGTGTACCTGTGGCATGCGTCTGTGGAGCCTCGGGCCGTGGCTGGAAGCGGTCAGCACTGGGCTTGGATAGGTCCATGCACTGTTGAGAGAGGCTCAGCGTGCTATTTCCTGGAGGGGTGGAGAAGCAGCAGAGCCTGATTGTTCTGGCTGACTTGCCCCAGGGATGGAAATATGCCACTGAGTGGATAGAAATGGGAATGAAGGTTTGCTTGAGAAGTTGTGAGGTTCTTTCCAGGTGACCAGGATGTCCAACGGATCCATGAAGTGCTTGCACCGCAGAAGAGTGAACTCTGCATCGCGGGAGGTTCCGTTAGATGAGAGGAGAAGAACTGGAATGGACTGACACTTGAGCCTAAATGAGAGACTGGTTGAGTGGACGCCCAGATGAAGATGTGGACTTCGCCGGACATGTCATCAGAAGATTTCTGATTTGATGATATGTTTAGGTGCAGAGATTATGGTATGAAATACAGGGGTGGCATGTTGCAGTTTGAGCTGGGTGCCCCCCTGGTGTGTTCACTTCCTGTGTCCAGAAGTCCAGACCAGAGGGATGGACACAGGAAATTGTGTATTTCCTACCATAATTCTTTGCACCACTATAAGATCCAGTGCGGAGTCTAGCACGTTCTCTTTTCTTCCTCCTCCGCCAGCCGGTAACTGGGGGAGATGTCTGCTGGCTTTGGGCCTGGCTAGGCCCAAGGCCACGGGGGGATGGGCAGTCTCAGGCCTGGCCAGCTGAGACTAGCCCAGCAGAGGGAGGGGGAAGAAGGAGCCCTGAGGGTCTCGGGTGTACCCTCAGGTGGGAATGGCATGCCTCTGGGTTTGCTTTGGGATCTTTCTTTGTCACTGCGCTTTGGGTTTTCTGTAACATTCACTGCTTTCTATTTAAACTTTCATCAATTTTGCAATCCGTTTGTCTGAGTGTTTTTATTCCTGCCAGTGGTGGGGAGAGAGGGGGCTGCCTCTCAGCACAAGGGGTCTGAATGGGGTCATTGCAGGGTAAAAAGGACGAGCAGGGTTGTGGGTTGGGCGGGGGGCAATGATTTGGGGGGCTCTTGGGGGGGATGCAGGGGATCCAGGCAGGCTGAAAAGGGTTTGAGGGTGTGCAGAACGGTCCTGAGAATTCCATAGGGGATCGTCTGGGGGTGTCAGGGTTTTGGGGGGGGGCGCTGGGGGGTCCCGAAGTTGACCATAGCTAGGCCAGAAAGGATGAGCTGGGACCTGGACGAAGGCAGTGGGGGAGCATGGATTTCGGGGGGCTGGGGGGCTCTGGGGGTTCCAGGCAGGCTACAAACGGCTTTAAGTTGTGCAGAAGAGTCCCTAGCATTTGGGTGGGCTTTGTCTCGGGTTGTCAGGGTTTTGGGGGGGCTACTGGATGGGTGTGAATGGGATCGTTGCAGGGTAAAAAGGACGAGCTGGGTTCAGGGTTGGGCGGGGGGCAATGATTTGGGGGGCTCTGGAGCATGATTGGGAGGTCCAGGCAGAGTCCAAAGGGTTTGAGGGTGGGCACAAGGGTCCTTGGTATATCCAAGGGGTTTGTATGGGGGTGTCAGGGTTTAGGTGAGGCTACGGGAGGGGTCTGAATGGGATCATTGCAGGGTAAAAAGGAGGAGGTGGGTTCTGGGTTGGGCGGGAGGCAATGATTAGGGGGGCTCTGGGAGATAATTTGGGGGATCCAGGCAGGCTGAAAAGGGTTTGAGGGTGTGCAGAAAGGTCCTGAGAATTCCATAGGGGATCGTCTGGGGGTGTCTGGGTTTTGTGGGGATCTCTGGGGAGGGGTCTGAATGGGATCATTGCAGGATAAAAAGGAGGAGGTGGAAAGTGGGCAGGAGGGGAAGGTATGGTTTGGGGGGCTGTGGGGGTGGATTTGGGGGTCCAGTCTGGGTCCAAAGGGTTTGAGGATGTCTGGAAGGGTCCCTAGCATTTGTGAGGACTTTGTCTGGGTGTGTCAGGGTTTTGGCGGGGCTACTGGAGGGGCCTGAAAGGGATCGTTGCAGGGTAAAATGGACGAGCTGGGTCCTGGGTTGGGCGGGGGTGCAATGATTTGGGGGGCTCTGGAGCATGATTGGGGGCGGTCCAGGCAGAGTCCAAAGGGTGTGAGAGTGGGCCAAAGGCTCCTTGGTATACCCTAGTGTTTCGTCTGGGGGTGTCAGGGTTTCGTGGGGCGATGGGGGGGTCCTGAAGTGGATCATAGCTGGCCTGAAATGATGAGCTGGGAACTGGTCAAAGGCGGGTTGGGAGCATGGATTTCAATGGGCTGAGGTCCCTGGGGGTTCCAGGCAGGCTACAAACGGCTGTAGGTTGTGCAGAAGAGTCCCTAGCATTTGGGAGAGCTTTGTCTGGGAGTGTCAATGTTTTGGCGGGGCTACTGGAGGGGTCTGAAGGGATCGTTGCAGGGTAAAAAGGATGAGCTGGGTTCTGGGTTGGGCAGGGGGCAATGATTTGGGGGGCTCTGGAGCATGATTGGGGGTACCAGGGAGAGTTCAAAGGGTTTGAGGGTGGGCAGAAGGGTCCTTGGTATACCCTAGGGGCTCGTTTTGGGGGTGTCAGGGTTTGGGGGGGTAATGGGGGGTCCTGAAGTGGATCATAGCTGGCCAGAACGGATGAGCAGGGAAGTGGGCGGAGTGGGGGTGGAGCATGGATTTCAGGGGCTGGGGGCTTCTGGGGGGGTCCAGGTAGGCTACAAATGGCTTTAGATCTTGCAGAAGGGTCCCCATCATTTGGGAGAGCTTTGTCTGGGGGTGTCAGTGTTTTGGGGGGGCTACTGGAAGGGCCTGAATGGGATCGTTGCAGGGTAAAAAGGACGAGCTGGGTTGTGGGTTGGGGGCAGGGGGAGCAATGATTAGGGAGGCTCTGGAGCATGATTGGGGGGTCCAGGCGGTGTCTAAAGGGTTTGAGGATGTGCATAAGGGTCCTTGGTATACCCTAGGGGTTCGTCTGGGGGTGTCAGTATTTTGGGGGGGCTTCTGGAGGGATCTGAATGGGATCATCGCAGGGTGCAAAGGACAGGCTAGGCTCTAGGTTGGATGGGGGGCAATGACTAGTGGGGCTCTGGGGGGTGATTGGGCGGTCCAGTCTGGGTCCAAATGGTTTGAGGATGTCTGGAAGGGTCCCTAGCATTTGAGAGAACTTGGTCTGGGGGTGTCAGGGTTTTGGGGGGGCTACTGGAGGGGAATGAATGGGATCATCGCAGGGTAAAAAGGACGAGCTGGGTTGTGGGTTGGGTGGGGGGTAATGATTTGGGGGGCTCTGGGGGGTGCAGTATGCGTCCAAAGGGTTTGAGGATGTCTGGAAGGGGCATTGGCATTTGGGAGGGCTTGGTTTGGGGGTGTGTGGGTATTGGGGGGATCTGTGGGGAGGGGTCTGAATGGGATCGTTGCAGGGTAAAAAGGAGAAGGTGGGAAGTGGGCAGGATGGGAAGGTGTGGTTTGGGGAGCTGTGGGGGTGGATTTGGGGGTCCAGTCTGGGTCCAAAGGGTTTGAAGATGTCTGGAAGGGTCCCTAGCATTTGGGAGGGCTTTGTCTGTGCGTGTCAGGGTTTTGGGGGGATACTGGAGGGGTCTGAATGGGATCGTTGCAGGGTAAAAAGGATGAGCTGGGCTCTGGCTTGGGTGGGGGTCAATGATTTGGGGGGCTTTTGGGGGGCATTTGGGGGATCCAGGCCGGCTGAAAAGGGTTTGAGGGTGTGCAGAAAGGTCCTGAGAAATCGATAGGGGATCGTCTGGGGGTGTCAGTGTTTTGGGGGGGGGGGGGGTAGGGAGTCCTGAAGTGGACCATAGCGGGCCTGAAATGATGAGCTGGGAAGTGACGAAGGCAGAGGGGGAGCATGGATTTCGGGGGCTGGGGGATTCTGGGGGGGTCCATGTAGGCTGCAAACTGCTTTAGGTTGTGCAGAAGGGTCCCTAGCATTTGGTAGGACTTTGTCTGGGGGTGTCAGTGTTTTGGGGGGCAAGTGGAGGGGCCTCAACGGGATTGTTGCAGGATAGAAAGGACGAGCTGGGTTGTGGGTTGGGTGGTGGGCAATGATTTGGGGGGCTCTGAGGGATGATTGGGCAGTCCAGGCAGGTTGAAATGGGTTTGAAGATGTCAGGAAGGGTCCCTACGAGTTGGGAGGGGGTCGTCTGGGAGTGTCAGGGTTTTGGGGGGTACACGAAGGGTGTTGAAGCGAGTGGTAGTGTGACAAAAGAGACAAGGTGGGAAGTGGTCAAAGTCGTGGAGCATGGATTTGGGGGACACTGGGGGGGGGATTTGAGGGTGCATGCCAGAGCCAAATGTTTTCAGGGCGTGCAGAAGAGTCCCTCCAATTCTGTAGGGGTTTGTCTGGGGGTGTCAGGGGTTTGGGGGGATCTCTGGGGAGGGGTCTGAATGGGATCGTTGCAGGGTAAAAAGAAGGAGGTGGAAAGTGGGCAGGAGGGGAAGGTATGGTTTGGGGGGCTTTGGGGGTGGATTTGGGGGTCCAGTCTGGGTCCAAAGTGTTTGAAGATGTCTGGAAGGGTCCCTAGCATTTGGGTGGGTTTTGTCTGGGGGCGTCAGGGTTTTGGGGGGACTACTGGAGGGGTCTGAATAGGATCATTGCAGGGTAAAAAGGACGAGCTGGGTTGTGCTTTGGGGGGGGGGGCAATGATTTGGGGGTCTCTGGAGCATGATTGGGGGGTCCAGGCAGAGTCTAAAGGGTTTGAGGATGTGCATAAGGGTCCTTGGTATACCCTAGGGGTTCGTCTGGGGGTGTCAGTATTTTGGGGGGGCTTCTGGACGGATCTGAATGGGATCGTCGTACGGTGCAAAGGACAGGCTGGGCTCTAGGTTGGATGGGGGGCAATGACTAGTGGGGCTCTGGGGGGTGTTTGGGCGGTCCAGTCTGGGTCCAAAGGGTTTGAGGATGTCTGGAAGGGTCCCTAGCATTTGAGAGAACTTGGTCTGGGGGTGTCAGGATTTTGGGGGTGCGACTGGAGGGGAACGAATGGGATCATCACAGGGTAAAAAGGACGAGCTGGGTTCTGGGTTGGGTGGGGGGTAATGATTTGGGGGGCTCTGGGGGGTGCAGTATGCGTCCAAAGGGTTTGAGGATGTCTGGATGGGGCATTGGCATTTGGGAGGGCTTTGTTTGTGGGTGTCTGGGTTTTGGGGGGATCTGTGGGGAGGGGTCTCAATGGGATCGTTGCAGGGTAAAAAGGAGAAGGTGGGAAGTGGGCAGGAGGGGAAGGTATGGTTTGGGGGGCTTTGGGGGTGGATTTGGGGGTCCAGTCTGGGTCCAAAGGGTTTGAAGATGTCTGGAAGGGTCCCTAGCATTTGGGAGGGCTTTGTCTGGGCGTGTCAGGGTTTTGGGGGGATACTGGAGGGGTCTGAATGGGATCGTTGCTGGGTAAAAAGGACGAGCTGGGCTCTGGCTTGGGCGGGGAGCAATGATTTGGGGGGCTCTTGGGGGGCATTTGGGGGATCCAGACAGGCTGAAAAGGGTTTGAGGGTGTGCAGAACGGTCCTGAGAATTCAATAGGGGTTCGTCTGGGGGCGTCAGTGTTTTGGCGGGGCGATGTGGGGTCCTGAATATGACCATAGCTAGGCCAGAAAGGACGAGCTGGGAACTGGACGAAGGCAGAGGGGGAGCATGGATTTCGGGGGCTGGGGGCTTCTGGGGGGGTCCATGTAGGCTACAAAGGGCTGTAGGTTGTGCAGAAGGGTCCCTAGCATTTGGTAGGACTTTGTCTCGGGTTGTCAGGGTTTTGGGGGGCTACTGGAGGGGCCTGAACGCGATTGTTGCAGGATAGAAAGGACGAGCTGGGTTGTGGGTTGGGTGGTGGGCAATGATTTGGGGGACTCTGGGGGGTGTTTGGGGGGTGCAGCCTGGGTCCAAAGGGTTTGAGTATGTCTGGAAGGGGCTCTATGATTTGGGAGTGCTTTGTTTGGGGGTGTCAGGGGTTTGGGGGGATCTCTTGGGAGGGGTCTGAATGGGATGGTTGCAGGGTAAAAAGAAGGAGGTGGAAAGTGGGCAGGAGGGGAAGGTATGGTTTGGGGGGCTGTGGGGGTTTATTCAGGGGTCCAGTCTGGGTCCAAAGGGTTTGAAGATGTCTGGAAGGGACCCTAGCACTTGGGAGGGCTTTGTCTGGGCGTGTCAGGGTTTTCGGGGGGGGCTACTGGAGGGGTCTGAATGGGGTCATTGCATGGTAAAAAGGACGGGCTGGGTTGTGGGTTGGGCGGGGGGCAATGATTTGGGGGGCTCTTGGGGGGGATGCGGGGGATCCAGGCAGGCTGAAATGGGTTTGGGGCTGTGCAGAACGGTCCTGAGAATTCCATAGGGGATCGTCTGGGGGTGTCAGGGTTTTGGGGGGGGGCAATGGGGGGTCCTGAATTTGACCATAGCTAGGCCAGAAAGGACGAGCTGGGAACTGGACGAAGGCAGTGGGGGAGCATGGATTTCGGGGGGCTGGGGGGCTCTGGGGGTTCCAGGCAGGCTACAAACGGCTTTAAGTTGTGCAGAAGAGTCCCTAGCATTTGGGAGGGCTTTGTCTCGGGTTGTCAGGGTTTTGGGGGGGCTACTGGATGGGTGTGAATGGGATTGTTGCGGGGTAAAAAGGACGAGCTGGGTTCAGGGTTGGGCGGGGGGCAATGATTTGGGGGCTCTGGAGCATGATTGGGAGGTCCAGGCAGAGTCCAAAGGTTTGAGGGTGGGCACAAGTGTCCTTGGTATATCCTAAGGGTTTGTATGGGGGTGTCAGGGTTTAGGTGAGGCTACGGGAGGGGTCTGAATGGGATCATTGCAGGGTAAAAAGGAGGAGGTGGGTTCTGGGTTGGGCGGGAGGCAATGATTAGGGGGGCTCTGGGGGATGATTTGGGGGATCCAGGCAGGCTGAAAAGGGTGTGAGGGTGTGCAGAAAGGTCCTGAGAATTCCATAGGGGATCGTCTGGGGGTGTCTGGGTTTTGTGGGGATCTCTGGGGAGGGGTCTGAATGGTATCGTTGCAGGATAAAAAGGAGGAGGAAGAAAGTGGGCAGGAGGGGAAGGTATGGTTTGGGGGGCTGTGGGGGTGGATTTGGGGGTCCAGTCTGGTCCAAAGTGTTTGAGGATGTCTGGAAGGGTCCCTAGCATTTCGGAGGGCTTTGTCTGGGGGTGTCAGGGTTTTGGGGGGACTACTGGAGGGGCCTGAATAGGATCATAGCAGGGTAAAAAGGACGAGCTGGGTTGTGCTTTGGGGGCGGGGGGGGTAATGATTTGGGGGTTTCTGGAGCATGACTGGGGGGTCCAGGCAGAGTCTAAAGGGTTTGAGGATGTGCATAAGGGTCCTTGGTATACTGATAGAATAGAATAGAATAGAATTAAGCAGGTTGGAAGAGACCTTCGCGATCATCGTGTCCAACCTATCATCCGACACCACCTAATCAACTAAACCATACAACCAAGCATCCTGTCAAGCCTCGCCCTGAACACCCCCAGCGTCGGCGACCCCACCACCTCCTCAGGCAGCCCATTCCAATGGGCAATCACTCTCTCTGTGTAAAACTTCCTCCTAACCTCCAGCCTAAACCTCCCCTGACGCAGCCTGAGACTGTGTCCTCTTGTTCTGGTACTGGTTGCCTGGGAGAAAAGACCAACCTCTGCCTGTCTACAACCCCCCTTCAGGTAGTTGTAGAGAGCAATAAGGTCACCCCTGAGTCTCCTCCTCTCCAGACTAAGCAACCCCAGCTCCCTCAATCTCTCCTCATAGGGCTTGTGCTCCAAGCCCCTCACCAACCTTGTTGCCCTTTTCTGGACATGCTCCAGCAAGTCAACATCCTTCCTAAACTGAGGGGCCCAGAACTGGACACAGTACTCAAGGTGCGGCCTAACCAGTGCAGTGTACAGGGGCAGAATGACCTCCCTGCTCCTGCTGGCCACACTGTTCCTGATGCAGGCCAGGATGCCACTGGCCCTCCTGGCTGCCTGGGCACACTGCAGGCTCATGTTCAGTCTACCATCAACCAGCACCCCCAGGTCTCTCTCAGCCTGACTGCTCTCCAGCCACTCTGACCCCAGCTTGTAACTCTGCATGGGGTTGCTGCGGCCAATGTGCAGAACCCGGCACTTGGATGTGTTAAATCTCATGCCGTTGGACTCTGCCCATCTGTCCAGCCTGTCGAGGTCCCTCTGCAGAGCCTCTCTACCCTCCAGCAGATCAACTCCTGCCCCCAGCTTGGTGTCATCAGCAAATTTACTGATGATGGACTCGATGCCCTCATCCAGATCATCAATAAAGATGTTAAAGAGCATGGGGCCCAGCACTGATCCTTGAGGCACACCACTGGTGACTGGCTGCCAGCTGGATGTGGCACCATTCACCACCACTCTCTGGGCTCGGCCCTCCAGTCAGTTCCTAACCCATCGCAGTGTGCTCCCATCCAAGCCATGGGCTGACAGCTTGGCCAGGAGTTTGCTGTGGGGGACAGTGTCAAAGGCCTTGCTGAGGTCCAGGTAGACTACATCCACAGCCTGCCCTGCATCCACCAGACGGGTCACCTGATCATAGAAGGAGATCAGGTTGGTCAGGCAGGACCTGCCCTTCCTAAACCCATGCTGGCTGGGCCTGATCCCTTGGCCATCCTCCAAGTTCTGTGCGACTGCACTCAAGATGACCTGTTCCATAATCTTGCCTGGCACTGAGGTCAGGCTGACAGACCTGTAATTCCCTGGCTCATCCAACCGGCCCTTCTTGTGGATGGGCACCACGTTGGCCAGCTTCCAGTCGTCTGGGATGTCTCCAGTGAGCCAGGACTGCTGAAAAATGATGGAGAGCGGCTTGGCCAGCACATCTGCCAGCTCTCTCAGCACCCTGGGATGGATCCCATCTGGTCCCATGGACTTGTGGGGATCCAAATGGCTAAGCAGATCACCAACTACCCCATTCTGGAACAGAGGAAGACTATGCTGCTCCCTAACTCCTTCTGCCAGCTCTGCAGGCCAGCTGTCTGGTAGACGTTCTGTCCTGCTAGAAAAAATTGAGGCAAAGAAGTTATTAAGTAACTCTGCCTTCTCCTCATCCTTTGTTACAACATTCCCCTCTGTGTCCACCAAGGAGTGGAGGTTGTCCCTGCCCTTCTTCTTGCTATTAATGTATTTATAGAAGGACTTTTTGTTGTCCTTCACAGCAGAGGCCAGTCTAAGCTCCAAATGTGCTTTTGCCTCCCTAATTTTCTTCCTACAAGACCTAGCAACATCCTTAAACTTTTCATGGGTTGCCTCCCCTTTCTTCCAAAGATGATACACCCTCTTTTTTTCCCTTAGTTCTTTTAGAAGCTCATCACCCATCCAGGCTGGCCGTCTGCCCCGGCAGCTCCTCTTCCAGCGCATTGGCACAGCCTGATCCTGTGCCTTCAAGAGTTCCTCCTTGAAGTAGTCCCAACTCTCCTGGACCCCTTTGTTTCTAAGGGCTGTCTCCCAAGGAACCTTCTGAGTTAGTTCCTTGAGTAACCTGAAGTCTGCCCTCCGGAAGTCCAGAGTGGAGGTCTTCTTGCTGCCCCTTTTAACTTGACCAAATACTGAAAATTCAATTATCTCATGGTCGCTGGCCCCTAAACAGCCTCCGACCACCACATCACCCACCAGCCCTTCCCTGCTGGTGAAGAGGAGGTCTAGCATAGCCTTACCCCTGGTAGGCTCACTCAGCACCTGGGATAAGAAGCTGTCCTCCATGCATTCCAAGAACCTCCTGGACTGTCTCCTCTCTGCTGTGTTGAGTTCCCAGCAGATGTCAGGCAGGTTGAAGTCGCCCATGAGAACAAGGTCAGGCGATCTTGAGACAGCGTTAAGTTGCCTAAAAAATGCTTCATCAACTTTTTCTTCCTGGTTGGGTGGTCTATAACAGACTCCAACCAGGATGTCAGCCCTATTAGCCTTCCCTCTAATTCTCACCCATAGGCACTCAACCTGATGATCCCTAATCTCTAGCTCAATGGCATCTAGTACCTCCCTGATGTACAGGGCCACCCCTCCACCCCTTCTTCCCTGCCTGTCTTTTCTGAAAAGCCTGTAGCCATCAATTGCAGTGCTCCAGTCATGTGAGTCGTCCCACCACGTCTCTGTGATGGCAACTACATCATAACTTTCCTGCTGCAGCAAGGCTTCCAGCTCCTCTTGTTTGTTACCCAAGCTTCGTGCATTAGTGTACATGCACTTCAGCCGGGCTACTGGTTTCACCTCTGGCTCAAGCTTATCACCCCCAGACTCCTGCCTGGGGGGACTGGTTTCAGCCCCTTCCCCCTTCGAATCTAGTTTAAAGCCCTATCTATGAGACCTGCCAATTGCCTTCCTAGAATCTTTTTCCCTTTGAGGGATAGGCCATTTTCATACACTCTGATCTTTCCCCTCCTCTGGGACAGATGTGCTTCATCTGTTGCCAGCTGACCTGGTGCATTAGACAGTTTTTCAATATCAAAAAACCCAAAATTCTTTTGACTACACCAGCCTCTAAGCCACTTGTTGACTATGGCTGCTGTCCTGTTCCTTATGGTATTCCCTCCTGTAACTAAGGGTATAGATGAGAAAATTATTTGAGCACCAGACCCCTCAATGAGATCCCCCAGGGCCCTGAAGTCGTTCTTGATAGCCCTGGAAGTTCTGGTAGCAACATCATCATTCCCTAACTGCATAACTAGTAATGGGTAGTAGTCAGAGGGCTGCACCAAACTGGGCATCCTTCTGGTAACATCCTTGACCATAGCTCCCGGGAGGCAACAGACTTCCCTGTGTGTAGGGTCTGGCCGACATATGGGGCCTTCTGTTCCCCTCAGGAGAGAATCACCAATGACAATTACCCTCCTCTTTTTTTTAAGGGAGCAGGTCCTGATACCAGGGGAAGGCTGCTTGGCCTTGGGCTGCTTGGCCTTGGGCTGCTTGGCCTCGGGCTGCTTGGCCTCGGGCTGCTTGGCCTCGCGCAAAAACCCAGATGGTGTGTCCTCCATCAGAATCACCTCACCCTCGACCTCCAATGCCCTGTACTTGTTTTCCAAGGGCAGTGGGGAAGGTGTTGGGAGACAAGGAGGTTTAACTTTACTTCTTTTGAGAGGAATTTGTGTCCATTCCCCTCTGCTCTTTGAATAACCAGCCTCTGCCTGGGAGGCCTGCAGAGCCTGGTTACTCAGGTCTGTTACCCTTCTACAATCTCTTACATCTCTAAGTCTAGCAACCTCGTCCTTCAGGCTGGCCACTAAGTTAAGTAAATAGTCAATCTGCTCACATGTTATGCAGGAGTTGTCCCCAGTACCTTGCATCTCAAGCGCCAGGCTCCAGCACTGTCTGCAGCCAGATGCCTGGACACCTACCTCTTGCTTATGACACTTACCTACCTTCTTATATTCCCTCTCAGTCTGAGTCGAGACTGATTTCTTGAAGGCATTATTGCGACGAGTTACCACCATGGCCAGCCCTGCCCGCGGCATCTGCTGGGCAAGTTTTAGAAAAAGCACAGCGGAGCGCGCACGTCTGAGCAAGAGAGCGGCTGAAATGGACCGGCCGCGCGGTGCCTGCGGCTTTTAAAGTGCCGCGGCAACGCAGGGGACCGAGGCGATCCCGAGCACGTGGAGATTCAGCAGGAGCCGGTCTCAGTCGAATGTCGAGCCAGCCAGTAAAAAGGACAAGCTGGGTTGTGGGTTGGGAGGGGGGCAATGATTTGGGGGGCCCTGGAGCATGATTGGGAGGTCCAGGCAGAGTCCAAAGGTTTGAGGGTGGGCAGAAGGGTCCTTGGTATATCCTAGGGGTTTGTATGGGGGTGTCAGGGTTTAGGTGAGGCTACGGGAAGGGTCTGAATGGGATCATTTCTGGGTAAAAAGGAGGAGGTGGGTTCTGGGTTGGGCGGGAGGCAATGATTAGGGGGGCTCTGGGGGATGATTTGGGGGATCCAGGCAGGCAGAAAAGGGTTTGAGGGTGTGCAGAAAGGTCCTGAGAACTCCGTAGAGGATCGTCTGGGGGTGTCTGGGTTTTGTGGGGATCTCTGGGGAGGGGTCTGAATGGGATCGTTGCAGGGTAAAAAGGAGGAGGTGGAAAGTCGGCAGGAGGGGAAGGTATGGTTTGGGGGGCTGTGGGGGTGGATTTGGGGGTCCAGTCTGGGTCCAAAGGGTTTGAGGATGTCTGGAAGGGTCCCTAGCATTTAAGAGAACTTGGTCTGGGGGTGTCAGGGTTTTGGGGGGGCTACTGGAGGCGAATGAATGGGATCATCGCAGGGTAAAAAGGACGAGCTGGGTTCTGGGTTGGGTGGGGGGTAATGATTTGGGGGGCTCTGGGGGGTGCAGTATGCGTCCAAAGGGTTTGAGGATGTCTGGAAGGGGCATTGGCATTTGGGAGGTCTTGGTTTGGGGGTGTCTGCGTTTTGTGGGGATCTCTGGGGAGGGGTCTGAATGGGATCGTTGCAGGATAAAAAGGAGGAGGTGGAAAGTGGGCAGGAGGGGAAGGTATGGTTTGGAGGGCTGTGGGGGTGGATTTGGGGGTCCAGTCTGGGTCTAAAGGGTTTGAGGATGTCTGGAAGGGTCCCTAGCATTTGGGAGGGCTTTGTCTGGGCGTGTCAGGGTTTTGGGGGTATACTGGAGGGGTCTGAATGGGATCGTTGCAGGGTAAAAAGGACGAGCTGGGCTCTGGCTTGGGTGGGGGGCAATGATTTGGGGGGCTCTTGGGGGGGATTTGGGGGATCCAGGCAGGCTGAAAAGGGTTTGAGGGTGTGCAGAAAGGTCCTGAGAATTCGATAGGGGATCGTCTGGGGGTGTCAGTGTTTTGGGGGGGGGGGGTAGGGAGTCCTGAAGTGAACCATAGCGGGCCTGAAACGATGAGCTGGGAACTGACAAAGGCAGAGGGGGAGCATGGATTTTGGGGGCTGGGGGCTTCTGGGGGGGTCCATGTAGTCTACAAACGGCTTTAGTTTGTGCAGAAGGGTCCCTAGCATTTGGTAGGACTTTGTCTGGGGGTGTCAGGGTTTTAGGGGGCAAGTGGAGGGGCCTGAACGGGATTGTTGCAGGATAGAAAGGACGAGCTGGGTTGTGGGTTGGGTGGTGGGCAATGATTTGGGGGACTCTGGGGGGTGTTTGGGGGGTGCAGTCTGGGTCCAAATGGTTTCAGTATGTCTGGAAGGGGCTCTATGATTTGGGAGTGCTTTGTTTTGGGGGTGTCAGGGGTTTGGGGGGTTCTCTTGGGAGGGGTCTGAATGGGATCGTTGCAGGGTAAAAAGAAGGAGGTGGAAAGTGGGCTGGAGGGGAAGGTATGGTTTGGGGGGCTGTGGGGGTGGATTTGGGGGTCCAGTCTGGGTCCAAAGGGTTTGAGGATGTCTGGAAGGGTCCCTAGCATTTGTGAGGACTTTGTCTGGGTGTGTCAGGGTTTTGGGGGGGCTACTGGAGGGGCCTGAAAGGGATCGTTGCAGGGTAAAAAGGACGAGCTGGGTCCTGGGTTGGGCGGGGGTGCAATGATTTGGGGGGCTCTGGAGCATGATTGGGGAGGTCCAGGCATAGTCCAAAGGGTGTGAGAGTGGGCCAAAGTCTCCTTGGTATACCCTAGGGTTTCGTCTGGGGGTGTCAGGGTTTCGTGGGGCGATGGGGGGGTCCTGAAGTGGATCATAGCTGGCCTGAAACGATGAGCTGGGAACTGGTCGAAGGCGGGGTGGGAGCATGGATTTCAATGGGCTGAGGTCCCTGGGGGTTCCAGGCAGGCTACAAATGGCTGTAGGTTGTGCAGAAGAGTCCCTAGCATTTGGGAGAGCTTTGTCTGGGGGTGTCAATGTTTTGGCGGGGCTACTGGAGGGGTCTGAATGGGATCGTTGCAGGGTAAAAAGGACGAGCTGGGTTCTGGGTTGGGCGGGGGGCAATGATTTGGGGGGCTCTGGAGCATGATTGGGGGTACCAGGGAGAGTTCAAAGGGTTTGAGGGTGGGCAGAAGGGTCCTTGGTATACCCTAGGGGTTCGTTTTGGGGGTGTCAGGGTTTGGGGGGTTGATGGGGGGTCCTGAACTGGATCATAGCTGGTCTGAAAGGATGAGGAGGGTAGTGGGCGGAGTGGGGGTGGAGCAAGGATTTCAGGGGCTGGGGGCTACTGGGGGGGTCCAGGTAGGCTACAAATGGCTTTAGATCTTGCAGAAGGGTCCCCATCATTTGGGAGAGCGTTGTCTGGGGGTGTCAGTGTTTTGGGGGGGGCTACGGGAGGGGTCTGAATGGGATCATTGCAAGGTAAAAAGGAGGAGGTGGGTTCTGGGTTGGGCGGGGGGCAATGATTTGGGGGGCTCTGAGGGATGATTGGGCAGTCCAGGCAGGTTGAAATGGGTTTGAAGATGTCAGGAAGGGTCCCTACGAGTTGGGAGGGGGTCGTCTGGGAGTGTCAGGGTTTTGGGGGGTACATGAGGGGTGTTGAAGCGAGTGGTAGTGTGAAAAAAGAGACAAGGTGGGAAGTGCTCAAAGTCGTGGAGCATGGATTTCGGGGCACTGGGGGGGGGATTTGAGGGTGCATGCCAGAGCCAAAGGTTTTCAGGGCGTGCAGAAGAGTCCCTCCAATTCTGTAGGGGTTTGTCTGGGGGTGTCAGGGGTTTGGGGGGATCTCTGGGGAGGGGTCTGAATGGGATCGTTGCAGGGTAAAAAGAAGGAGGTGGAAAGTGGGCAGGAGGGGAAGGTATGGTTTGGGGGGCTGTGGGGGTGGATTTGGGGGTCCAGTCTGGGTCCAAAGGGTTTGAAGATGTCTGGAAGGGTCCCTAGCATTTCGGAGGGGTTTGTCTGGGGATGTCAGGGTTTTGGGGGGACTACTGGAGGGGTCTGAATAGGATCATTGCAGGGTAAAAAGGACGAGTTGGGTTGTGCTTTGGGGGGGGGAGGGTAATGATTTGGGGGTCTCTGGAGCATGATTCGGGGGTCCAGGCAGAGTCTAAAGGGTTTGAGGATGTGCATAAGGGTCCTTGGTATACCCCAGGGGTTCGTCTGGGGGTGTCAGTAATTTGGGGGTCTTCTGGAGGGATCTGAATGGGATCGTCGCAGGGTGCAAAAGACAGGCTGGGCTCTAGGTTGGATGGGGGGCAATGACTAGTGGGGCTCTGGGGGGTGATTGGGCGGTCCAGTCTGGGTCCGAAGGGTTTGAGGATGTCTGGAAGGGTCCCTAGCATTTGAGAGAACTTGGTCTGGGGGTGTCAGGGTTTTGGGGGGGCTACTGGAGGGGAATGAATGGGATCATCGCAGGGTAAAAAGGACGAGCTGGGTTCTGGATTGGGTGGGGGGTAATGATCTGGGGGGCTCTGGGGGGTGCATTATACGTCCAAAGGGTTTGAAGATGTCTGGAAGGGGCATTGGCATTTGGGAGGGCTTTGTTTGGGGGTGTCTGGGTTTTGGGGGGATCTGTGGGGAGGGGTCTGAATGGGATCGTTGCAGGGTAAAAAGGAGAAAGTGGGAAGTGGGCAGGAGGGGAAGGTATGGCTTGGGGGGCTGTGGGGGTGGATTTGGGGGTCCAGTCTGGGTCCAAAGGGTTTGAAGATGTCTGGAAGTGTCCCTAGCATTTGGGAGTGTTTTTTCTGGGCATGTCAGGCTTTTGGGGGGATACTGGAGGGGTCTGAATGGGATCGTTGCAGGGTAAAAAGGACAAGCTGGGCTCTGGCTTGGGCGGGGGGCATTGATTTGGGGGGATCTTGGGGGGGATTTGGGGGATCCAGGCAGGCTGAAAAGGGTTTGAGGGTGTGCAGAACGGTCCTGAGAATTCGATGGGGGATCGTCTGGGGGTGTCAGTGTTTTGGTGGGGGGGGGGGGGTAGGGAGTCCTGAAGTGAACCATAGCGGGCCTGAAAACGATGAGCTGGGAACTGACGAAGGCAGAGGGGGAGCATGGATTTCGGGGGCTGGGGATTTCTGGGGGGGTCCATGTAGGGTACAAACAGCTTTAGGTTGTGTAGAAGGGTCCCTAGCATTTGGGAGGGCTTTGTCTGTGGGTGTCAGGGTTTTGGGGGGATACTGGAGGGGTCTCAATGGGATCGTTGCAGGGTAAAAAGGAGAAGGTGGGAAGTGGGCAGGAGGGGAAGGTATGGTTTGGTGGGCTGTGGGCGTGGATTTGGGGGGCCAGTCTTGGTCCAAAGGGTTTGAAGATGTCTGGAAGGGTCCCTAGCATTTGGTAGGACTTTGTCTGGGGGTGTCAGGTTTTTGGGGGGCAACTGGAGGGGCCTGAACGGGATTGTTGCAGGATAGAAAGGACGAGCTGGGTTGTGGGTTGGGTGGTGGGCAATGATTTGGGGGACTCTGGGGGGTGTTTGGGGGGTGCAGTCTGGGTCCAAAGGGTTTGAGTATGTCTGGAAGGGGCTCTATGATTTGGGAGTGCTTTGTTTGGGGGTGTCAGGGGTTTCGGGGGATCTCTTGGGAGGGGTCTGAATGGGATCGTTGCAGGGTAAAAAGAAGGAGGTGGAAAGTGGGCAGGAGGGGAAGGTATGGTTTGGGGGGCTGTGGGGGTGGATTCAGGGGTCCAGTCTGGGTCCAAAGGGTTTGAAGATGTCTGGAAGGGTCCCTAGCACTTGGGAGGGCTTTAGAATACATAGAATACATAGAATACATGGAATAAGCCAGGTTGGAAGAGACCTTCAATATCATCGCGTCCAACCCATCAACCAATCCAACACCGCCCAAGCAACTAACCCACGGCACCAAGCACCCCGTCAAGTCTTCTCCTAAAAACCTCCAGTGATGGCGACTCCACCACCTCCCCAGGCAGCCCATTCCAATGGGCAATCACTCTTTCTGTATAGAACTTTTTTCTAACATCCAGCCTGAACCTCCCCTGGCGCAGCCTGAGACTGTGTCCTCTTGTTCTGGTACTGCTTGCCTGGGAGAAGAGACCAACATCCGTCTGTCTACAACCTCCCTTCAGGTAGTTGTAGAGAGTAATAAGGTCACCCCTGAGTCTCCTCTTCTCCAGGCTAAGCAACCCCAGCTCCCTCAGCCTCTCCTCGTAGGGCTTATGTTCCAAACCCCTCACCAACTTTGTTGCTCTTCTCTGGACTCGTTCCAGCAAGTCAACATCCTTCCTAAACTGAGGGGCCCAGAACTGGACACAGTACTCGAGGTGCGGCCTAACCAGTGCAGTGTACAGGGGCAGAATGACCTCCCTGCTCCTGCTGGCCACACTGTTCCTGATGCAGGCCAGGATGCCACTGGCCCTCTTAGCTGCCTGGGCACACTGCAGGCTCATGTTCAGTCTACCGTCGACCAGCACCCCCAGGTCCCTCTCAGCCTAACTGCTCTCCAGCCACTCTGACCCCAGCCTGTACCTCTGCATGGGGTTGCTGTGGCCAATGTGCAGAACCCGGCACTTGGATGTGTTAAATCTCCTGTCGTTGGACTCTGCCCATCTGCCCAGCCTGTCCAGGTCCCTCTGCAGAGCCTCTCTACCCTCCAGCAGATCAACTCCTGCCCCCAGCTTGGTGTCGTCAGCAAATTTACTGATGATGGACTCGATGCCCTCATCCAGATCATCAATAAAGATGTTAAAGAGCATGGGGCCCAGTACTGATCCTTGAGGCACACCACTGGTGACTGGCTGCCAGCTGGATGTGGCACCATTCACCACCACTCTCTGGGCTCGGCCCTCCAGCCAGTTCCTAACCCATCGCAGTGTGCTCCCATCCAAGCCATGGGCTGACAGCTTGGCCAGGAGTTTGCTATGGGGAACGGTGTCAAAGGCCTTGCTGAGGTCCAGGTAGACTACATCCACAGGCCTGCCCACATCCACCAGGCGGGTCACCTGATCATAGAAGGAGATCAGGTTGGTCAGGCAGGACCTGCCCTTCCTAAACCCATGCTGGCTGGGCCTGATCCCTTGGCCATCCTCTAAGTGTTGTGTGATTGCACTCAGGATGACCTGCTCCATAATCTTTCCTGGCACTGAGGTCAGGCTGACAGACCTGTAATTCCCTGGCTCATCCAACCGGCCCTTCTTGTGGATGGGCACCACGTTGGCCAGCTTCCAGTCATCTGGGATCTCTCCAGTGAGCCAGGACTGATGAAAAATAATGGAGAGTGGCTTGGCCAGCTCATCTGCCAGCTCTCTCAGCACCCTAGGATGGATCCCATCTGGTCCCATGGACTTGTGGGGGTCTAAGCTGCTGAGGAGAGCTCCTATCACTTGCTCATGGAACACAGGGAAACTATGCAGCTCCCTGGCTCCTTCTGCCAGCTCTGCAGGCCAGCTGTCTGGTAGACGTTCTTTCCAGCTAGTAAAAATTGAGGTAAAGAAGGTGTTAAGTACCTCTGCCTTTTCCTCATCCTGTGATACAACATTTCCCTCCATGTCAACCAAGGAGTGGAGGTTGTCCCTGCCCTTCCTCTTGCTATTAATATATTTATAGAAGGACTTTTTGTTGTCCTTCACATCAGAGGCCAGTTTAAGTTCCAAATGTGCTTTTGCCTCCCTAATTTTCCTCCTACATGCCCTAGCAACCTCTTTAAACATTCCATGGGTTGCCTCACCTTTCTTCCAAAGATTATACACCCTCTTTTTTTCCCTTAGTTCTATTAAAAGTTCATTACACAGCCAGGCTGGCCGTCTGCCCCAGCGGCTCTTCTTCCCGCACACTGGCACAGCCTGCTCCTGAGCCTTCATCAGCTCTTTCTTTAAGCAGGTCCAGCCCTCCTGGGCCCCTTTATTTTTAAGGGCTTTCTCCCAAGGAACCCTCTGAATTATTTCCTTGAGCAACCTGAAGTCCGCCCTCCGGAAGTCCAGAGTGGAGGTCTTCTTGCTGCCCCTCTTAGTTTGACCAAATACCGAAAATTCAATTATTTCATGGTCGCTGGCCCCTAAACAGCCTCCGACCACCACATCACTCACCAGCCCTTCCCTGCTGGTGAAGAGGAGGTCAAGCAAAGCCTTGCCCCTGGTAGGCTCACGCAGCACCTGGGATAAGGAGCTGTCCTCCATGCAGTCTAAGAACCTCCTAGACTGTCTCCTCTCTGCTGTGTTGAGATCCCAGCAGATGTCAGGCAGGTTGAAGTCGCCCATAAGGACAAGGTCAGGAGATCTTGAGGCAGCCTTAAGCTGTCTATAGAATGCTTCATCGACATCATCCTCCTGGTTGGGTGGTCTACAACATACTCCAACCAGGATGTCTGCCCTGCCAGTCTTCCCTCTAATTCTTGCCCACAAGCATTCAACCTGATTGTCCCTAATCTCTAGCTCAATGGCATCTAGTGCCTCCCTGATGTACAGGGCCACCCCTCCACCCCTTCTTCCTTGTCTATCTCTCCTAAAAAGCCTGTAGCCATCAATTGCAGCACTCCAGTCATGTGAGCTATCCCACCACGTCTCCGTGATGGCAACTACGTCATAACTTTCCTGCTGCAACAAGGCTTCCAGCTCCTCTTGTTTGTTTCCCATGCTTCGTGCATTAGTGTACATGCACCTCAGCTGGGCTGCTGGTTTGGCCTCTGACCCTAGCTTACTGCCCCCAGACTCTTGCCTGAGGGGACTAGTTTCAGCCCCTCCCCCCTTCGAAACTAGTTTAAAGCCCTGTCGATGAGAGCTGCCAGTTCCCTCCCCAGAATCTTTTTACCTTTGGGGGACAGGCCATTCTCATATACTGTGACCTTTCCCCTTCTTTGGGACAGATGTACTCCATCTGTTGCCAGGTGGCCTGGTGCAGTAGAAATTTTACCAATATCAAAAAACCCAAAATTCTTTTGTCTGCACCAGCCTCTAAGCCACTTGTTGATTATGGCTGCTGTCCTGTTCCTTGTGGTATTCCCTCCTGCAACTAAGGGTATTGAGGAAAAAATTATTTGAGCACCTGACCCCTCAACCAGATCTCCCAGGGCCCTGAAATCATTTTTGATAGCCCTGGGAGTTCTGACTACAACATCATCATTCCCTATCTGCATAAGTAGCAAAGGATAATAGTCAGAAGGCTGTACCAGCCTGGGTAGCCTTCTGGTAACATCATTAATTTGGGCTCCAGGGAAACAACAGAGTTCCCTATGAGATGGGTCTGGCCGACAAATGGGGCCCTCCATTCCCCTCAGAAGTGAATCGCCAATAGCAATTACCCTCCTCTTTTTTTTGAGGGAGCAGGTCCTGATGCCAGGGGAGGGTTGTTTAACCTTAGGCTGTTTTGCCTTAGGCCGTTTAACCTTAGGTTGTTTACCCTTAGGCTCTTTAGCCTCAGGGAGAACCCCAGATGGTGTGTCCTCTGGTAACAGGACCACCTCACCCTCGATCTCCAGTGCCCCATACCTGTTTTTCAAGAGCAGCGGGGAAGGTGTGGGAAGGCAAGGAGGCTTAACCTTGTGTCTTTTGAGAGGAACCTGTGTCCGTTCCCCTCTGCTTTTTGGGTAACCAGCCTCTGCTGTGGGAGCCTGCAGAGCCTGCTTACTCTTGTTCATATCTTTCCCCCTCTGGTTTATCTCTTTCCTCTTCATGTTCATCTCTTCCCTACATTCCCTTACACTTTTAAGACTAGCAACCTCATCCTTTAGTCTGGCCACCAGATTAAGTAGGTAGTCAATCTGCTCACACCTTATGCAAGAGTTACCCCTACTACTCTGCATCTCAAGAGCCAGGCTCCAGCACTCTCTACAGCCAGATACCTGGACAGCTACCTGCTTGTGTTCTTCCTCAGTCTGGGTCGACACTGACTTTTTTAGGGAGTTTTTGCTACGAGTTACAACCATGATTGTCCCTTACCACAGTACCCACTAGGAGGGGGAAAAAAAAAAAAAAAAAAAAAAAAAAGTAGCTCAACCGTGACAATACGGGCTGCCCAACGAAAAGACCCTCGCGTGCGGCAGTAAAGCGAGTTTAAATCAGCCGGGGGTGACGTAGCAGTCACAAGCCCCAGCGGCGCGAAGAGCCGATTCCCGCCGACCTCGCGGCGTGTTCAAGGGACGTTCTCAGCTCCGGCGGCCCCAACAGGAGAGAGTCGGACGGTCCCCGGTGGCTGCAGGTCCCGGTGCGGTCCCGGAACGCCTTCCCGACGAAAAGACCCTCGCGCGCGGCAGTAAAGCGCGTTTAAATCAGGAGGGGGTGACGTAGCAGTCACAAGCCCCAGCGGCGCGAAGAGACGATTCCCGCCGAACTTGCGTCTGGGCGTGTCAGGGTTTTCAGGGGGGGCTACTGGAGGGGTCTGAATGGGGTCATTGCAGGGTAAAAAGGACAAGCTGGGTTGTGGTTTGGGCGGGGGGCAATGATTTGGGGGGCTCTTGGGGGGGATGCGGGGGATCCAGGCAGGCTGAAAAGGGTTTGAGGGTGTGCAGAACGGTCCTGAGAATTCCATAGGTGAACGTCTGGGGGAGTCAGGGTTTTGGGGGGGGCGATGGGGGGTCCTGAAATTGACCATAGCTAGGCCAGAAAGGACGAGCTGGGAACTGGACGAAGGCAGTGGGGGAGCATGGATTTCGGGGGGCTGGGGGGCTCTGGGGGTTCCAGGCAGGCTACAAACGGCTTTAAGTTGTGCAGAAGAGTCCCTAGCATTTGGGAGGGCTTTGTCTCGGGTTGTCAGGGTTTTGGGGGGGCTACTGGATGGGTGTGAATGGGATCGTTGCGGGGTAAAAAGGACGAGCTGGGTTCAGGGTTGGGCAGGGGGCAATGATTTGGGGGGCTCTGGAGCATGATTGGGAGGTCCAGGCAGAGTCCAAAGGGTTTGAGGGTGGGCAGAAGGGTCCTTGGTATATCCTAGAGGTTTGTATGGGGGTGTCAGGGTTTAGGTGAGGCTACAGGAGGGGTCTGAATGGGATCATTTCTGGGTAAAAAGGAGGAGGTGGGTTCTGGGTTGGGCGGGAGGCAATGATTAGGGGGGCTCTGGGGGATGATTTGGGGGATCCAGGCAGGCTGAAAAGGGTTTGAGGGTGTGCAGAAAGGTCCTGAGAATTCCATAGGGGATCGTCTGGGGGTGTCTGGGTTTTGTGGGGATCTCTGGGGAGGGGTCTGAATGGTATTGTTGCAGGATAAAAAGGAGGAGGTGGAAAGTGGGCAGGAGGGGAAGGTATGGTTTGGCGGGTTGTGGGGGTGGATTTGGGGGTCCAGTCTGGGTCGAAAGGGTTTGAGGATGTCTGGAAGGGTCCCTAGCATTTGTGAGGACTTTGTCTGGGTGTGTCAGGGTTTTGGGGGGGCTACTGGAGGGGCCTGAAAGGGATCGTTGCAGGGTAAAAAGGATGAGCTGGGTCCTGGGTTGGGCGGGGGTGCAATGATTTGGGGGGCTCTGGAGCATGATTGGGGGGGTCCAGGCATAGTCCAAAGGGTGTGAGAGTGGGCCAAAGGCTCCTTGGTATACCCTAGGGTTTCGTCTGGGCGTGTCAGGGTTTCGTGGGGCGATGGGGGGGGTCCTGAAGTGGATCCTAGCTGGCCTGAAACGATGAGCTGGGAACTGGTCGAAGGCGGGTTGGGAGCATGGATTTCAATGGGCTGAGGTCCCTGGGGGTTCCAGGCAGGCTACAAACGGCTGTAGGTTGTGCAGAAGAGTCCCTAGCATTTGGGAGAGCTTTGTCTGGGGGTGTCAATGTTTTGGCGGGGCTACTGGAGGGGTCTGAATGGGATCGTTGCAGGGTAAAAAGGATGAGCTGGGTTCTGGGTTGGGCGGGGGGCAATGATTTGGGGGGCTCTGGAGCATGATTGGGGGTACCAGGGAGAGTTCAAAGGGTTTGAGGGTGGGCAGAAGGGTCCTTGGTATACCCTAGGGGTTCGTTTTGGGGGTGTCAGGGTTTGGAGGGGGGATGGGGGGTCCTGAAGTGGATCATAGCTGGTCTGAAAGGATGAGCAGGGAAGTGGGCGGAGTGGGGGTGGAGCATGGATTTCAGGGGCTGGGGGCTTCTGGGGGGGTCCAGGTAGGCTACAAATGGCTTTAGATCTTGCAGAAGGGTCCCCATCATTTGGGAGAGCTTTGTCTGGGGGTGTCAGTGTTTTGGGGGGGGCTACTGGAAGGGCCTGAATGGGATCGTTGCAGGGTAAAAAGGACGAGCTGGGTTGTGGGTTGGGCGGGGGGCAATGATTTGGGGGGCTCTGAGGGATGATTGGGCAGTCCAGGCAGGTTGAAATGGGTTTGAAGATGTCAGGAAGGGTCCCTACGAGTTGGGAGGGGGTCGTCTGGGAGTGTCAGGGTTTTGGGGGGTACATGAGGGGTGTTGAAGCGAGTGGTAGTGTGTGATGTGTTAGCGCTTTTTCCTGAAAACAAAGCCGGGTGGAGGGCTTGCGGGTACTTTACCCTCCCCTGCAGGGCGGTTTCCTTTAGGAAGCTGAGTCTGTTCCACTCCCCCCTCCCTGCCCAGCTAGGGTATAAAAAGCAGGACATCATAGCTGTTGGGGCTCTTTTTGGCTCCTGCCTCTGCTGGCTGAGAGCTGCTGCATTTGCCCTCCTGCTCCTCAGCCACGTGGCCGGACCTGATCCTTCTCCCTGCTGCCTCTGCACCTCCTCAGAGAAGGACTGGTTTTGTATTATTCTTTCTTGTCCCCTTTCCCATCCATCCTTGTTCCTTGCCCCTTGTGAACCTTTCCTGTTATTGTTATATATATATATATATATATAGTTTAAAGAAAATTCTTCACCTCTCTACTTCCAAGCCGACTCCAGATTATTGTTTAGTGGATTTGCTCCTTACCCTTTTCTTTCCCCCTCTCTCTTTTGGGGGGAGAAGGGGAAGTGGGGGAGAGATTCTCAGCCTTTCCCCTATCTGGGCTTTTAACTCCCAGCTAAGGCTCAAACCACCACAATTTTTGGCGCCCAACGTGGGGCTTGGAAATTAATCTTGCATTGGGAGAGCAATACTTTGTCTGAAAAAGGGACTGGAAGTAGAGATGGCAATTTTAAAGAACCTGATAGTCCAAGCCTTTGCATGGGTGTTTGGCTGGGTCTTTTGGACCCACATCTACAAATTAATAACTTACCATGTGGTGTGGTTAATGATAGAGATGCTGCTCAACTGGATAAAAACTTTACCAATGAAGCTGGGCATGTACCTCTTGAATTCGTTGAATTTCACTGTCAGTGGTGACTTTTCTAACATAGGAAATTTTCCTGAAGCAGGCTATGAAGCCAATGGTGTAGATGAAAGTGCCTGTGATGGAAAATTGCTTTACATTGCAATATACTCCATATGCTTAAATGTAATCCTTATAGGGGCATTTGCTGTGACTGTGTTGGGTGGGGGACTAGCTAACCCATTAAGAGCTGTTTGGAGGGTAATAATACACTCCTTTGCACTCTTTAACGACTGGGGGCGTGTCTGCTGTGGGCATTGTAAGCACTCTGTAAACGGAAAAAGGGAGGGGTCAGGTTGTAATGAGTGTGCCAGATCTCAGCCTGAGCCCCAGGCACAAGGGTTTGCCCCACCACCAGCAGCTCCACACTTAACCCCTGATGCTCCTGCCAATGCAGTCTCTCTAGCACCGGTCACCACACGCAGGAAAAGAAGTCAAAAATCATTGCCAAGCACAGATGGTGAGGAAGGAACCTCAGCAGGCCCCAGCACCTCAAAGAACCCAGCGGTGGATGAAGATGAGTCAGACCAGGAAATAACTGTTACATCGCTGCCCAGAAAGGAACTAAGGCAAACTCGTCTGGACTACGCAAGGAGAGAGGGTGAGCCAATACTAAGCTGGGCCTTGAGATGCTGGGACGAGGGGGTGGACACAGTGGACCTGGATAAGAGGGAGGCGAAGCTTTTAGGCTCCCTGACTCGTGATGCTGGTCTGGACAAAGAGTTAGCCAAACTTGATGGAATACACACTCTCTGGGCCCGGATACTTAATGCCATCAAGAGCCGGTACCGCTCAAGAGATGACCTGCCCTGGGCCCCAGTTAGATGGACAACTATGGAACAGGGCATTCGGTATCTGAGGCAGATGGCTGTGCTGGAAATAATTTATGGGGATGGCCAGCTCCCTTCAGACCCAGATGAGGTGCCCATGAGACGGCCCTTTGTAAAGAAACTCACCCAGGGTGCTCCTCAAAAATATGCTCACACATTAGGAGGGATACTCCTGACTGGACAGGATGGAAGTCCTAAAACTGTCTGTGAGTTTGCAAAGATTTGAGGGAATATGAGGACAGCGTAAATCAGAACCCCCTGATCTCAGCCATAGAAACTATGGCTAAAGACATTGTCAAAGAGATCAAGACCTCCATGTCTGAACTAAAAAAGGGGAGCGATGCCTCCTTTGCCCCTTCTCCCTCAGAATGGGTCCAGGTTTCGGCAATCAGGAACAGGCGACCTTCCCCTAGGAGATCACCCCAAGCCAGTCGGGGGATGTCAAGGGTGTCTCTGTGGAGGTTCCTCTGTGACCATGGAGAGGACATGGACACCTGGCATGGCCAACCCACCTCTGCCCTCTGGAACAGAGTGCGGGAACTGCAAGATGGGCACCACGGGGATAACTCATCCAGGAGAAGGGCTGCCCCAGTTTCCCGGAGCGCTCCCTCTAGCTCAAGAGACACTTCCCCTAGCAACACAGGACCCTGTGACAAGTGTGGACATCGCTGCCATCATTAGAGGTGCCCTACCTCCAGCCAGGTGGAGGCCAGGGACAACAGAGTATACTGGGATGTGTATGTGAAATGGCCTGGCACTTCAGAAGCCCTGAAGTACCGAGCTCTGGTGGACACAGGGGCCCAATGCACCCTGATACCATCGAGGTACAAAGGGGCTGAGCCCATAAGCATTCAGGGAGTCACAGGGGGCTCACAAGACCTGACTATACTGCAAGCTGAGATAAGCCTGACCGGGAATGAATGGGGAAAGCATGACATAGTGACTGGTCCAGATGCACCTTGCATTCTTGGCATTGACTTTCTGCGGGAGGGATGCTTCAAGGACCCCAGGGGGCACAAGTGGGCGTTTGGGGTGGCAGCTGTGGAGACTGCAGGCAAAGAACAGCTGTCCACCATGCCCGAGCTGTCGGATGACCCCTCTGTAGTGGACAGCCATAAGGTACAGGATTTGAAGTTACCTCTTGCCTCTCGCATAGTACATCGCAGGCAATACAGGACTAACAGAGACTCTCTGCACCCCATACACCAATTGATTCGACAACTGGAGAGCCAGGAGGTGATTATCAAGGCTCACTCCCCCTTCAACAGCCCGATATGGCCAGTGCGGAAGGCAAATGGGGAATGGAGACTGACCGTGGACTACCGTGGCCTGAATGAAGTGACTCCTCCGATCAGCGCTGCCGTGCTGGACATGCTGGAGCTGCAGTACGAGCTGGAATCAAAGGCGGCCAAGTGGTATGCCACAATTGACATTGCTAATGCCTTTTTCTCCATTCCCATTGCAGAAGAATGCAGGCCACAGTTTGCTTTCACCTGGAGGGGGGTACAGTATCAATGGAATCGGTTGCCTCAGGGCTGGGTCCATAGCTCAACCATCTGCCATGAGGTGATACAGACTGCCTTAGAGAAAGGTGGAGCCCCTGAGCACCTGCAGTTCATCGATGACATCATTGTATGGGGTGAGACAGCAGAGGAAGTCTACCAGAAGGGTAAAAAGATAATTAGTATCCTGCTGGAGGCTGGCTTTGCCATCAAGAGAAGTAAGGTAAAAGGGCCTGCAAGGGAGATCCAGTTCCTGGGTGTTCAATGGCAGGATGGCCGTCGCCACATCCCTCAGGAGGTGGTGAACAGGGTAGCCACTATGGTGCAGCCCACGAACAAAAAGGAGACACAGTCCTTTTTGGGACTTGTGGGCTTCTGGAAAATGCACATTCCTGGGTACAGCCAAATTGTGAAGCCTCTCTTCCATGTAACAAGGAAGAGAAATGATTTTGTGTGGGGACCTGAGCAGCAGGTGGCATTCGACCAGATCAAACGAGAGGTGGTCCATGCTATGGCTCTGGGACCTGTTCGAACTGGGCCAGAGATCAAGAATGTGCTGTACACTGCGGCCGGTGAGAATGGTCCTACGTGGAGCTTGTGGCAGAAGGCCCCTGGTGAAGCCAGGGGCAGGCCCCTAGGTTTCTGGAGTAAGGGGTACAAAAGGCTCCGAGGCCAACTACACCGCGACAGAGAAGGAAATCCTAGCTGCCTATGAGGGTGTCCGGGCTGCCTCTGAGGTAATTGGGACTGAGTCGCCTCTATTTCTAGCTCCAAGGCTTCCAGTCCTGACCTGGATGTTCAAAGGAAGAGGCTCAACCCCACATCATGCCACAGATGCTACCTGGAGTAAGTGGATGGCCCTGATAACTCAGCGAGCTCGGATGGGGAGCTTTGAACGCCCTGGCATAGTGGAAGTGATCACCAACTGGCCAGAGGGTGCTGACTTGGGAATGCCACCAGAGCAGACAGTGACCCGTGCTGAGGAGGCTCCCCCATACAATGATCTCCCTGATAATGAGAAGGGCTATGCTCTATTTACAGATGGGTCCTGCCGGCTTGTAGGCAGCAAGCGAAGATGGAAGGCAGCTGTCTGGAGCCCGACAAGGCAAGTGGCAGAAGCAAGGGATGGAGAAGGTGAATCCAGTCAGTACGCAGAGGTAAAAGCTGTCCAGCTGGCCCTGGATATAGCAGAAGGAGAGAACTGGCCAGTGCTGTACCTCTACACTGACTCCTGGATGGTAGCCAATGCCTTGTGGGGGTGGCTGAAGGAATGGAGGAGGAATGGGTGGCAGAGAAAAGGGAAGCCTCTTTGGGTCGCTGACCTGTGGCAAGACATCGCTGCCCGCCTGGACAGGCTGCCAACCAAGGTACGGCACATCGCTGCACACATCCCCAAGAGCAGAGCCACAGAGGGGCACAAGCACAACCACCAAGCAGATCGGGCTGCTAAAATCTCCCAAATAGACTTGGACTGGGAACACAAGGGCGAGCTGTTCTTAGCTCGCTGGGCCCATGACACTTCTGGCCACCAAGGGAGAGATGCCACATACCGGTGGGCTCGGGACAGATCCGTGGACATCTCTCTGGAGGCCATCTCACAGGTCATCCATGAGTGTGACATCTGTGCCGCCATCAAGCAGGCCAAGCGTATGAAGCCTCTGTGGTATGGGGGGAGATGGTCAAAATATAAGTACGGAGAGGCCTGGCAGATCGACTACATCACCCTGCTTCGGTCTCACAGCGGCAAGCAGTACATACTGACCATGGTGGAGGCAAGTACAGGGTGGCTGGAAACCTACCCAGTACCTCATGCCACTGCTCGCAACACCATCCTGGGCCTAGAGAGACATGTCCTGTGGAGACACGGCACCCCTGGAAGGATTGAGTCAGACAACGGAACCCACTTCAGGAACCATCTCATAAGGGACTGGGCAAAAGAACATGGGATTGAGTGGATCTACCACATCCCATACCATGCACCAGCTGCAGGGAAGGTCGAGCGCTACAATGGCTTGCTAAAGACCACCCTAAAAGCCATGGGGGGTGGAACCTTTAGGAACTGGGAAAAGCACCTAGCTCAAGCCACTTGGTTAGTGAACAGCAGAGGATCTGTGAACCGAGCTGGTCCTGCCCAGTCTGACCTGCTGCAAACAGTGGATGGAGATGGAGTTCCTGTGATTGCTGAGAAGAACCTGCTGGGGAAGTCAGTGTGGGTTTTCCCTGCTGCTGGTAGGGGCAAACCAACCCGAGGGGTGGTCTCAGCTGAGGGTCCTGGTCACACATACTGGGTTATGTTAGAAACTGGGGACATTCAGTGCATCCCACAGCGGAACGTGACTCTGGCTGAGAGGGGATGAATTCAGAGGGGGCAATACTCATCAATGTATCATAATCAGTGTGTAAATAGTTATAAGTTGTTCTAAGTTTCCCCCTCCTAGCTTAATACTGGCCTAGCATCCAGGATTCGACGTACACACAGCACACCAACCCAGAGAGCTCCTGCATCATCTCACCTCACCTGTTCCTGATGTCCCTACAGCAGCGGACTGTTCCTGATGTTTTAATTTCCCTTTCAAGGACAGACTGATTCCTGATTCTTTTCCACATGCCTGCCCAGTTCAAGCACACCTACACTGACCATCGCCGGAGAGAGAGAGAGAGAGACTACCCTGGGAGAGAGCAAGCCGGGATAACAAGGGACTTGCGCCAAGGATTCAAATACCACGTGTCAAGATTGCATGAAGGGGCTGTGGCAGGAGAGAGGAAGTGGAACAGAGGGGGTGGATTGTGATGGGTTAGCGCCTTTTCCTGAAAACAAAGCTCGGTGGAGGGCTTGCGGGTACTTTACCCTCCCCTGCAGGGCGTTTTCCCCTAGGAAGCTGAGTCTGTTCCACTCCCCCCTCCCTGCCCAGCTAGGGTATAAAAAGCAGGACATCATAGCTGTTGGGGCTCTTTTTGGCTCCTGCCTCTGCTGGCTGAGAGCTGCTGCATTTGCCCTCCTGCTCCTCAGCCACGTGGCCGGACCTGATCCTTCTCCCTGCTGCCTCCGCACCTCCTCAGAGAAGGACTGGTTTTGTATTATTCTTTCTTGTCCCCTTTCCCATCCATCCTTGTTCCTTGCCCCTTGTGAACCTTTCCTGTTATTGTTATATATATATATATATATATTGTTTAAAGAAAATTATTCACCTCTCTACTTCCAAGCCGACTCCAGATTATAGTTTAGTGGATTTGCTCCTTACCCTTTTCTTTCCCCCTCTCTGTTTTGGGGGGAGAAGGGGAAGTGGGGGAGAGATTCTCAGCTTTTCCCCTATCTGGGCTTTTAACTCCCAGCTAAGGCTCAAACCACCACATAGTGTGACAAAAGAGACAAGGTGGGAAGTGGTCAAAGTCATGGAGCATGGATTTAGGGGACACTGGGGGGCGGGATTTGAGGGTGCATGCCAGAGCCAAAGGTTTTCAGGGCGTGCAGAAGAGTCCCTCCAATTCTGTAGGGGTTTGTCTGGGGGTGTCAGGAGTTTGGGGGGATCTCTGGGGAGGGGTCTGAATGGGATCGTTGCAGGGTAAAAAGGAGGTGGAAAGTGGGCAGGAGGGGAAGGTATGGTTTGGGGGGCTGTGGGGGTGGATTTGGGGGTCCAGTCTGGGTCCAAAGGGTTTGAAGATGTCTGGAAGGGTCCCTAGCATTTGGGTGGGTTTTGTCTGGGTGTGTCAGGGTTTTGTGGGGGCTACTGGAGGGGTCTGAATGGGATCGTTGCAGGGTAAAAAGAAGGAGATGGGTTCTGGGTTGGGCAGGGGGCAATGATTAGGGAGGCTCTGAGGGGTGATTTGGCGGTCCAGTCTGGGTCCAAAGGGTTTGAGGATGTCTGGAAGGGTCCCTAGCATTTCGGAGGGTTTTGTCTGGGGGTGTCAGGGTTTTGGGGGGACTACTGGAGGGGTCTGAATAGGATCATTGCAGGGTAAAAAGGACGAGCTGGGTTGTGCTTTGGGGGGTGGGGGGCAATGATTTGGGGGTCTCTGGAGCATGACTGGGGGGTCCAGGCAGAGTCTAAAGGGTTTGAGGATGTGCATAAGGGTCCTTGGTATACCCTAGGGGTTCGTCTGGGGGTGTCAGTATTTTGGGGGACCTTCTGGAGGGATCTGAATGGGATCGTCGCAGGGTGCAAAGGACAGGCTGGGCTCTAGGTTGGATGGGGGGCAATGACTAGTGGGGCTCTGGGGGTGATTGGGCGGTCCAGTCTGGGTCCAAAGGGTTTGATGTCTGGAAGGGTCCCTAGCATTTGAGAGAACTTGGTGTGGGGGTGTCAGTGTTTTGGGGGGGCTACTGGAGGGGAATGAATGGGATCATCTCAGGGTAAAAAGGACGAGCTGGGTTCTGGGTTGGGTGGGGGGTAATGATTTTGGGGGCTCTGGAGAGTGTAGTATGCGTCCAAAGGGTTTGAGGATGTCTGGAAGGGGCATTGGCATTTGGGAGGGCTTTGTTTGGGGGTGTCTGGGTTTTGGGGGGATCTGTGGGGAGGGGTCTGAATGGGATCGTTGCAGGGTAAAAAGGAGAAGGTGGGAAGTGGGCAGGAGGGGAAGGTGTGGTTTGGGGGGCTGTGGGGGTGGATTTGGGGGTCCAGTCTGGGTCCAAAGGGTTTGAAGATGTCTGGAAGGGTCCCTAGCATTTGGGAGGGCTTTGTCTGGGCGTGTCAGGGTTTTGGGGGGGATACTGGAGGGGTCTGAATGGGATCGTTGCAGGGTATAAAGGACGAGCTGGGCTCTGGCTTGGGCGGGGGGCAATGATTTGGGGGGCTCTTGGGGGGGATTTGGGGGATCCAGGCAGGCTGAAAAGTGTTTGAGAGTGTGCAGAAAGGTCCTGAGAATTCGATAGGGGATCGTCTGGGGGTGTCAGTGTTTTGGGGTGGGGTGGTTAGGGAGTCCTGAAGTGGACCATAGCGGGCCTGAAACGGTGAGCTGGGAACTGACGAAGGCAGAGGGGGAGCATGGATTTTGGGGGCTGGAGGTTTCTGGGGGGGTCCATGTAGGCTACAAACAGCTTTAGGTTGTGCAGAAGGCTCCCTAGCATTTGGTAGGACTTTGTCTGGGGGTGTCAGGGTTTTGGGGGGCAAGTGGAGGGGCCTGAACGGGATTGTTGCAGGATAGAAAGGACGAGCTGGGTTGTGGGTTGGGTGGTGGGCAATGATTTGGGGGACTCTGGGGGGTGTTTGGGGGGTGCAGTCTGGGTCCAAAGGGTTTGAGTATGTCTGGAAGGAGCTCTATGATTTGGGAGTGCTTTGTTTGGGGGTGTCAGGGGTTTCGGGGGATCTCTTGGGAGGGGTCTGAATCGGATCGTTGCAGGGTAAAAAGTAGGAGGTGGAAAGTGGGAAGGAGGGGAAGGTATGGTTTGGGGGGCTGTGGGGGTGGATTTAGGGGTCCAGTCTGGGTCCAAAGGGTTTGAAGATGTCTGGAAGAGTCCCTAGCACTTGGGAGGGCTTTGTCTGGGTGTGTCAGGGTTTTCGGGGGGGGCTACTGGAGGGGTCTGAATGGGGTCATTGCAGGGTAAAAAGGACGAGCTGGGTTGTGGGTTGGGCGGGGAGCAATGATTTGGGGGGCTCTTGGGGGGAATGCGGGGGATCCAGGCAGGCTGAAAAGGGTTAGAGGGTGGGCAGAACGGTCCTGAGAATTCCATAGGGGATAGTCTGGGGGTGTCAGGGTTTTGGGGGGGGCGATGGGGGGTCCTGAAGTTGACCATAGCTAGGCCAGAAAGGACGAGCTGGGAACTGGACGAAGGCAGTGGGGGAGCATGGATTTCGGGGGGCTGGGGGGCTCTGGGGGTTCCAGGCAGGCTACAAACGGCTTTAAGTTGTGCAGAAGAGTCCCTAGCATTTGGGAGGGCTTTGTCTCGGGTTGTCAGGGTTTTGGGGGGGCTACTGGATGGGTGTGAATGGGATCGTTGCAGGGTAAAAAGGGCGAGCTGGGTTCAGGGTTGGGCGGGGGGCAATGATTTGGGGGGCTCTGGAGCATGATTGGGAGGTCCAGGCAGAGTCCAAAGGGTTTGAGGGTGGGCAGAAGGGTCCTTGGTATATCCTAGGGGTTTGTATGGGGGTGTCAGGGTTTAGGTGAGGCTACGGGAGGGGTCTGAATGGGATCATTGCAGGGTAAAAAGGTTTTCAGGGCGTGCAGAAGAGTCCCTCCAATTCTGTAGGGGTTTGTCTGGGGGTGTCAGGAGTTTGGGGGGATCTCTGGGGAGGGGTCTGAATGGGATCGTTGCAGGGTCAAAAGGAGGTGGAAAGTGGGCAGGAGGGGAAGGTATGGTTTGGGGGGCTGTGGGGGTGGATTTGGGGGTCCAGTCTGGGTCCAAAGGGTTTGAAGATGTCTGGAAGGGTCCCTAGCATTTGGGTGGGTTTTTTCTGGGTGTGTCAGGGTTTTGTGGGGGCTACTGGAGGGGTCTGAATGGGATCGTTGCAGGGTAAAAAGAAGGAGATGGGTTCTGGGTTGGGCGGGGGGCAATGATTAGGGAGGCTCTGAGGGGTGATTTGGCGGTCCAGTCTGTGTCCAAAGGGTTTGAGGATGTCTGGAAGGGTCCCTAGCATTTCGGAGGGTTTTGTCTGGGGGTGTCAGGGTTTTGGGGGGACTACTGCAGGGGTCTGAATAGGATCATTGCAGGGTAAAAAGGACGAGCTGGGTTGTGCTTTTGGGGGTGGGGTGCAATGATTTGGGGGGCTCTGGAGCATGATTGGGGGAGTCCAGGCATAGTCCAAAGGGTGTGAGAGTGGGCCAAAAGCTCCTTGGTATACCCTAGGGTTTCGACTGGGCGTGTCAGGGTTTCGTGGGGCGATGGGGGGGTCCTGAAGTGGATCCTAGATGGCCTGAAACGATGAGCTGGGAACTGGTCGAAGGCGGCGTGGGAGCATGGATTTCAATGGGCTGAGGTCCCTGGGGGTTCCAGGCAGGCTACAAACGGCTGTAGGTTGTGCAGAAGAGTCCCTAGCATTTGGGAGAGCTTTGTCTGGGGGTGTCAATGTTTTGGCGGGGCTACTGGAGGGGTCTGAATGGGATCGTTGCAGGGTAAAAAGGACGAGCTGGGTTCTGGGTTGGGCGGGGGGCAATGATTTGGGGGGCTCTGGAGCATGATTGGGGGTACCAGGGAGAGTTCAAAGGGTTTGAGGGTGGGCAGAAGGGTCCTTGGTATATCCTAGGGGTTTGTATGGGGGTGTCAGGGTTTAGGTGAGGCTACGGGAGGGGTCTGAATGGGATCATTGCAGGGTAAAAAGGAGGAGGTGGGTTCTGGGTTGGGCGGGAGGCAATGATTAGGGGGGCTCTGGGGGATGATTTGGGGGATCCAGGCAGGCTGAAAAGGGTTTGTGGGTGAGCAGAAAGGTCCTGAGAATTCCATAGGGGATCCTCTGGGGGTGTCCGGGTTTTGTGGGGATCTCTGGGGAGGGGTCTGAATGGGATCGTTGCAGGGTAAAAAGGAGAAGGTGGGAAGTGGGCAGGAGGGGAAGGTATGGTTTGGGGGGCTGTGGGGGTGGATTTGGGGGTCCAGTCTGGGTCCAAAGGGTTTGAAGATGTCTGGAAGGGTCCCTAGCACTTGGGAGGGCTTTGTCTGGGCGTGTCAGGGTTTTCGGGGGGGGCTACTGGAGGGGTCTGAATGGGGTCATTGCAGGGTAAAAAGGATGAGCTGGGTTGTGGGTTGGGCGGGGGGCAATGATTTTTGGGGCTCTTGGTGGGGATGCGGGGGATTCAGGCAGGCTGAAAAGGGTTTGAGGGTGTGCAGAGCGGTCCTGAGAATTCCATAGGGGATCGTCTGGGGGTGTCAGGGTTTTGGGGGGGCGATGGGGGGTCCTGAAGTTGACCATAGCTAGGCCAGAAAGGACGAGCTGGGAACTGGACGAGGGCAGTGGGGGAGCAAGGATTTCGGGGGCTGGGGGGCTCTGGGGGTTCTAGGCAGGCTACAAATGGCTTTAAGTTGTGCAGAAGAGTCCCTAGCATTTGGGAGGGCTTTGTCTCGGGTTGTCAGGGTTTTGGGGGGGCTACTGGATGGGTGTGAATGGGATCGTTGCAGGGTAAAAAGGACGAGCTGGGTTCAGGGTTGGGCGGGGGACAATGATTTGGGGGGCTCTGGAGCATGATTGGGAGGTCCAGGCAGAGTCCAAAGGGTTTGAGGGTGGGCAGAAGGGTCCTTGGTATATCCTAGGGGTTTGTATGGGGGTGTCAGGGTTTAGGTGAGGCTACGGGAGGGGTCTGAATGGGATCATTGCAGGGTAAAAAGGAGGAGGTGGGTTCTGGGTTGGGCAGGAGGCAATGATTAGGTGGGCTCTGGGGGATGATTTGGGGGATCCAGGCAGGCTAACAAGGGTTTGAGGGTGTGCAGAAAGGTCCTGAGAATTCCATAGGGGATTGTCTGGGGGTGTCTGGGTTTTGTGGGGATCTCTGGGGAGGGGTCTGAATGGGATCATTGCAGGATAAAAAGGCGGAGGTGGAAAGTGGGCAGGAGGGGAATGCATGGTTTGGGGGGCTGTGGGGGTGGATTTGGGGGTCCAGTCTGGGTGCAAAGGGTTTGAGGAACTCCGGAAGGTTCCCTAGCATTTGTGAGGACTTTGTCTGGGTGTGTCAGGGTTTTGGGGGTGCTACTGGAGGGTCCTGAAAGGGATCGTGGCAGGCTAAAAAGGACGAGCTGGGTCCTGGGATGGGTGGGGGGTAATGATTTGGGGGGTTCTGGGGGGTGCAGTATGCGTCCAAGGGGTTTGAGGATGTCTGGAAGGGGCATTGGCATTTGGGAGGGCTTTGTTTGGGGGTGTCTGGGTTTTGGGGGGATCTGTAGGGAGGGGTCTGAATGGGATCGTTGCAGGGTAAAAAGGAGAAGGCGGGAAGAGGGCAGGAGGGGAAGGTATGGTTTGGGGGCTGTGGGGGTGGATTTGGGGGTCCAGTCTGGGTCCAAAGTGTTTGAAGATGTCTGGAAGGGTCCCTAGCATTTGGGATGGCTTTGTCTGGGCGTGTCAGGGTTTTGGGGGGGATACTGTAGGGGTCTGAATGGGATCGTTGCAGGGTAAAAAGGACGAGCTGGGTTGTGGGATGGGTGGGGGGTAATGATTTGGGGGGCTCTGGGGGGTGCAGTATGCATCCAAGGGGTTTGAGGATGTCTGGAAGGGGCATTGGCATTTGGGAGGGCTTTGTTTGTGGGTGTCTGGGTTTTGGGGGGATACTGGAGGGGTCTGAATGGGATCGTTGCTGGGTAAAAAGGATGAGCTGGGCTCTGGCTTGGGCGGGGGGCTATGATTTGGGGGGCTCTTGGGGGGGATTTGGGGGATCCAGGCAGGCTGAAAAGGGTTTGAGGGTGTGCAGAAAGGTCCTGAGAATTCCATAGGGGATCGTCTGGGGGTCTCAGTGTTTTGGGGTGGGGTGGTTAGGGAGTCCTGAAGTGGACCATAGCGGGCCTGAAACGGTGAGCTGGGAACTGACGAAGGCAGAGGGGGAGCATGTATTTCGGTGGCTGGGGGCTTCTGGGGGGGTCCATGTAGGCTACAAACAGCTTTAGGTTGTCAGAAGGGTCAATAGCATTTGGTAGGACTTTGTCTGGGGCTGTCAGTGTTTTGGGGGGCAACTGGAGGGGCCTGAACGGGATTGTTGCAGGATAGAAAGGACGAGCTGGGTTGTGGGTTGGGTGGTGGGCATTGATTTGGGGGACTCTGGGGGCTGTTTGGGGGGTGCAGTCTGGGTCCAAAGGGTTTGAGTATGTCTGGAAGGGGCTCTATGATTTGGGAGTGCTTTGTGTGGGCGTGTCAGGGGTTTGGGGGGATCTCTTGGGACGGGTCTGAATGGGATGGTTGCAGGGTAAAAAGAAGGAGGTGGAAACTGGGCAGGAGGGGAAGGTATGGTTTGGGGGGCTGTGGGGGTGGATTCAGTGGTCCAGTCTGGGTCCAAAGGGTTTGAAGATGTCTGGACGGGTCCCTAGCACTTGGGAGGGCTTTGTCTGGGTGTGTCAGGGTTTTGGGGGGATACTGGAGGGGTCTGAATGGGATCATTGCAGGGTAAAAAGGACGAGCTGGGCTCTGGCTTGGGTGGGGTCAATGATTTGGGGGGCTCTTGAGTTGGATGCGGGGGATCCAGGCAGGCTGAAAAGGGTTAGAGGGTGTGCAGAACGGTCCTGAGAATTCCATAGGGGATCGTCTGGGGGTGTCAGGGCTTTGGGGGGGGCGATGGGGGATCCTGAATTTGACCATAGCTAGGCCAGAAAGGACGAGCTGGGAACTGGACGAAGGCAGTGGGGGAGCATGGATTTCGGGGGGCTGGGGGGCTATGGGGGTTCCAGGCAGGCTACAAATGGCTTTAAGTTGTGCAGAAGAGTCCCTAGCATTTGGGAGGGCTTTGTCTCGGGTTGTCAGCGTTTGGGGGGGACTACTGGATGGGTGTGAATGGGATCGTTGCAGGGTAAAAAGGACGAGCTGGGTTCAGGGTTGGGCGGGGGGCAATGATTTGGGGGGCTCTGGAGCATGATTGGGAGGTCCAGGCAGAGTCCAAAGGTTTTGAGGGTGGGCAGAAGGGTCCTTGGTATACCCTAGGGGTTCGTTTTGGGGGTGTCAGGGTTTGGGGGGGTGATGGGGGGTCCTGAAGTGGATCATAGCTGGCCTGAAAGGATGAGCAGGGAAGTGGGCGGAGTGAGGGTGGAGCATGGATTTCAGGGGCTGGGGGCTTCTGGGGGGGTCCAGGTAGGCTACAAATGGCTTTAGATCTTGCAGAAGGGTCCCCATCATTTGGGAGAGCTTTGTCTGGGGGTGTCAGTGTTTTGGGGGGGGCTACTGGAAGGGCCTGAAAGGGATCGTGGCAGGATAAAAAGGAGGAGCTGGGTTGTGGGTTGGGCGGGGGGCAATGATTTGGGGGGCTCTGAGGGATGATTGGGAGGTCCCGGCAGAGTCCAAAGGGTTTGAGGGTGGGCAGAAGGGTCCTTGGTATATCCTAGGGGCTTGTATGGGGGTGTCAGGGTTTAGGTGAGGCTACGGGAGGGGTCTGAATGGGATCATTGCAGGGTATAAAGGAGGAGGTGGGTTCTGGGTTGGGCGGGAGGCAATGATTAGGGGGGGTCTGGGGGATGATTTGGGGGTGTGGCCGTTTGACGCTGTGCCTTTAAGAAAGGGGCACACTGGCTAAATGTTTGTAAAATATTTTGAATTGTGGGAGGAGAGATTGGACCCAGGGGAGTTGGGAACTTTCTCTCAGTCTTCCTTCCTTCGCTGTGCCTCTCGGCTGGATCTGCTTCTGGGATTCTGGCCAACTAAGATAAGATACTAACTCCTGTACCAGGCCTTTCTTCTTTTCCTGCCCTGTTAACCGTCCACATCTCTTTTCTACCTCTTTTGGGGGAGAAGGGAGGTAGGGGGGTGAAGGGTGCACAGGGGGAAGCCCCCTCTGTGGGGGGTCTGGTTTGTGGTTGAGTTCATTGGCTGTATATTCCTGTATATATTGTAAAATACCTGTGTTTGTTGTGTTACATCTAATCTGTTTCCTTGTAAAATATAATCTCATTTCTCCGACTGGCTTTAGCCATGGTCTCTTTCTCAGTGGGGGAGGGAAAGCAGAGCCTTTCCTTTCAAACCACCACACTCTCTTTTTATTGGCTTACCAACATGGGGACGGGCAGTTAAGTAATTAAGTTGATTTATTGCTTGTCTCAGCCGGAGAAACAAAATTAAGATGTTGTGGGTTTTTAAGCAGTTGCTGTTTTCCGTGTGTTCTATATTGGTCTACCGGTACTGCATCGGGTTGATGTTAGACCAGATAGGTAAATATTTAATGCGTAAAATCTATTTGTGGTTTATGCATAGGATCCAGCTGTTGTATAAACACTGTTTGGGTTTTTTTCGGCTCACTAATTACAGCAATAGAACGTCTTCCACTTTGCCGATCGAGATAAGGGAGTTTAACGCTTCAGGAGGTCAAAGAGTAACTTTAAGTGCTGGCTGGGATCTTAAGGTGATTTATTTGACGGGTGTAATCCTGCTGTTGCTGATAATTAATGTCTATCTGCTGTGGGCTCTATATATAGAGAAAAAAGTTTCTCGACCATGTTTTGTGATTAAGCAAAAATCTAGGAAGCGTAGGCGTTCCTCTAAATCTGCCCCAGAGTCCTCAAGTGACGAGGAAGGGGCTGCGTCAGTTAGAAAAATAGCAAAACCTATTGGCAAAGCAGCCTTAAATGCTCCACTCTATGACTTTGGCAAGCAGCCAGGGGCGGCTCCCATTCCCAAGATGGCGACCGGTAGTGAGGCAAGGTCATTTCCGTCCGCCATGACAGGACCGGAAGGGGCCCCCACGGCGGCTGGTTTAGATCAGGACCTGTCAGCTTCTCTCAGGATGGCTGTAAATTCAAACACAGCTCCAGTTAAACAAGTAGCAGTCTTAAAGACCAGAGGTGGAAAGGCCAAAGCTGATCCAGGAGCTAGTGGAGCTAATGGAGGAGAAGAGCAGGAGACCGATCCCGGTGAGGGAACCTCTGCTAGACAGACTGATCCTGGTGAGGGAACCTCTGCTAAACAGGATGATCCTGGTGAGGGAACCTCTGCTAGGAGAGGGCCTGCCGGAGATGAACAGAAGGTTCGTCTTAGAGATATAGCTGAGTTATTGAGATCATCACAGGATGGAGATACAGCTAAGACAGCAGCTGGCAGTGGTGTTTCTCAGCTTAAAGAGATCCTTAGGAGAGTGACAGCAGGATTATGGGGACAAAACGTTCAGGAAGATGTGATAGATGAAGAGGAGGATGACCTGCAGAGCTGCTCGTCACCGAGGGAGGAGATTCGCAATGTCCGCAAAGATTACCTCAGAGCAGATAAGGAACCCATCCTATCTTGGCTTGCTAGGTGTTATGATACAGGTGCTCCAGCTCTAATAGTTGGAGACAAGTCAGCAGCTCAGCTAGGAACTCTCTCAAAGGATAATGGAATAGATAGACATCTAGCCAGGATTCTCGGTAAGGTTAATCTGTGGATACGCCTTTTAATGGCGGTTTCCCTGAGATACCCTTCCCGAGATGATCTTCCATGGAATCCTAAGCCCTGGACTACCATAGATGAGGGAATTAAGCGTCTGAGAGAGTTTGCCATTAGAGAGATACTCTATGGTGACCATGATACTCTGAATCCTGACGATATCCCTGTGGCAGCTGGTCTTGCTAAAAAGCTCATCAAACTTGCTCCTTCCAATTATGCAAATATTTTGGCAAGTAGAATTGTGGCAAGAAATTATGGTGGAGATCCTCCTACGGTTGGCCAATTCACTGATCAATTAAGACAATTGGATGATAGCATGACACGTGTTTCTTTGGTTTCAGCCATTGAAACGATGTCTGGAAAAATTGAGAATTGCATGAAAGAGCTCAAGGATTCCATATACCAATTGGCACAAAGAGATAATTCCAATTCTTCCTCCAGGTGGGTGCAGGTTTCAGCTGTGAGGAATAGACATCCTCCAAGGAGGTCATTCCAAAACAGGCCAAACCAAAACAGACCACCAAGGCAGTCACGTAGGACCATTTGGATAACTCTACGTGATCAATTTGTTGAGAACATGAACAGATGGGATGGTCAACCAACTTCTAATCTTTTCAGGAGACTGAGGGAACTGCAAAGTGGCAGAACCCAGGGTAGCAATACCAGAAGGGTAGCTGTTACTTCCACAGTTCCCCAGGACAACGATGACAGCTCCAACAGTGGCTCCAGTTCTAACACTGCACAGTGTGCTCGTTGCACCTGTGGAAATGTTCCCCACAATTAGGGGTGCCCTGCCTCCCGCCAGGGGGAGGAGAGGGATAATGGAGATAACAGAATCTATTGGGATGTGTACATCCAGTGGCCTGGCACTTCACAATTTCGGAAGTACAGGGCCTTGGTTGACACAGGAGCTCAGTGCACCATATTGCCATCAGATTATCAGGAATCAGAGTCTATAACTATTCTGGGAGTCACTGGTGGATCTCAAGAGTTAAGTAAGGTAGAGGTTAATATAAGTTTAACTGGTAAGCAGTGGAAGAAGCATACAGTTGTGACCAGACCTGATGCACCTTGTATTTTGGGAATTGATTTTCTGAGAGAAGGGTGTTTCAAGGACCCTAAAGGTTACAAATGGGCTTTTGGAGTAGCTTCTGTAGAAATTGATGGACAAAAGCCGAAGCTGTCTGCTAGACCTGAACTTTCTGATGAATCTGCAGTTGTGGGACAACACAAGATTCAGGACATTAAGTTGCCAGTTGCTTCTCAGACTGTGCATCACAGACAATACAGAACCAACCGTGACTCTTTGTTGCCCATTCAGAATCTGATTTGTCAGTTGGAGAGTCAGAAAGTCATCAGCAAAACTCATTCACCTTTCAACAGTCCAGTGTGGCCTGTGCGAAAGCCGAATGGAGACTGGCGTCTGACAGTGGACTACCGAGCCCTGAATGAAGTAACACCGCCTATGAGTGCAGCAGTACCAGACATGATGGAACTCCAGTATGAGCTGGAATCCAAAGAGGCCAAATGGTATGCTACCATAGACATTGCTAATGCCTTCTTTTCTATTCCCATAGCAGAGGAGTGCAGGCCTCAGTTTGCTTTCACCTGGAGAGGAATCCAGTACACTTTCAACAGACTGCCAATGGGCTGGATCCACAGCTCCAGCATCTGTCATGCAGTAATCCATGATGCTCTGGAGGAAGGTGGTGCTCCAGAACACATCCAGTTCATCGATGATATCATCGTCTGGGGTAAAACTGCTGAGGAAGTCTACGAGAAAGGCAACAAAATCATGGACATTCTTCCGAATGCAGGTTTTGCCATCAAGAGAGACAAGGTGAAAGGTCCTACCACAGAGATCCAGTTTCTGGGAGTGCAGTGGCAGGATGGACGCCGACACATTCCAGTGGATGTGGTAAACAGAGTCTCTACCATGGCAAATCCCACGAACAAGCAAGAAACTCTATGTTTCTTGGGGATAGTGGGATTTTGGAGACTACACATTCCTGGATACAGTCAGATTGTGAAACCTCTGTATGATGTGACTCGAAAGAGGAACAGTTTCCACTGGGGACCTGAACAGCAAGCAGCCTTTGACCAGATAAAGCAAGAAGTGGTACAAGCAGTGGGTCTGGGACCTGTCCGAGATGGTCCAGACATTAAGAACATTTTGTACACGGCTGCAGGTGACAATGGTCCAGCCTGGTGCTTGTGGCAAAAAGCTCCAGGTGAGACACGTGGACGACCTCTTGGTTTCTGGAGTCGAGGTTACAGAGGTTCAGAGGCTAATTACACTCCAACAGAGAAAGAGATTCTAGCCGCCTATGAAGGAGTGAAAGCAGCTTCTGAAGTGATTGGAACTGAATCACAACTTCTCTTAGCTCCCAGATTACCAGTTTTGAATTGGATGTTCAAAGGCAAGGGTTCCACACCACATCATGCCACAGATTCTACCTGGTCCAAGTGGATGGCTCTGATAACACAGAGAGCTCGAATGGGAAATCTTGAAAGACCTGGTCTGGTGGAGGTGATCTCAAGTTGGCCTGAAGGTACCAACTGTACTAAACCTCCAGAGGAGAGAGTAACTCGTGCTGAGGAAGCTCCTCCTTACAATGACCTTTCTGATGATGAGAAGAAATATGCTTTGTTCACAGACGGTTCCTGTCGTCTCGTCGGGAACAAGCGAAGGTGGAAGTCTGCAGTGTGGAGTCCAACACGCCGAGTTGCAGAGGCGAAGGATGGAGAAGGAGAATCCAGTCAGTTTGCAGAGGTAAAAGCTGTGCAGCTAGCTCTCGACGTAGCTGAACGTGAGAGATGGCCAAAGCTTTATCTCTACACCGACTCATGGATGGTAGCCAATGCTCTATGGGGTTGGCTAAAGAACTGGAAAAAGAATGGCTGGCAGAGGAAAGGAAAACCCATCTGGGCAGCTGAACTGTGGCAAGACATTGCTGATCGAATCGAGAGAATTCCAGTGAAAGTGAGACACATTGATGCTCACATTCCTAAGAGCAAAGCTACTGAGGAACAGCAACACAACCATCAGGCAGAGGAAAGAGCCCTGGGGGGGGGTTTGGGTGTACCCCCAGGTGGGGATGGGTATGTTCTGGGATCTCTCTCTTTGTCATGGTGCTTGTGGGTCTCTGTAAAACTTTCATTGTTGTTTGTTATTGTTTTCCTATTTAAACCTTCCATCACTTTGGCAATCCGTTTGCCTGAGTCGTTATTTCTGCCTGAGGTGGGGAGGGGATCTGCCCCAACCCATTACAGTTGGCAAGGTCATCGTGGCAGCTTCTTCCACTGCCCTGCTTGGGGAAACTTCCACACACATTGGTTTTTGAATTGAATTTGTTTCCTTTGTGTGATTGAATTATTTCTCCAAACCCAGGGCAATTCATGTCCTAGAAGTGGCAACTTCTTCTTTTTCATGGAGGTGCTGGTGAGCAAGGCAGATGAAAACACCCCCATGGTGTCTGCAGCTATCTGCAGCCATGTGGAAAAGGGGTTGGGGATATTAGAATCAAAGAACCATGGAATGGTTTGAGTTGGAAGGGACCTCAAAGTGATTTGAGCCCAACCCCTGACCATGGGCAGGGACATCTTTCACTAGTTCAGGTTGCTCAGGGTTCCTGACCTGGGACACTTCCAGGGATGGCCATCCCCTTCTCTGGGCAACCTGTTCCAATGTCCTGCCACCCTCCTCATAAAGTATTTCTTCCTTCTATCCAATCTCAATCTCCTCTCTTTCAGGTCAAAACCACTACAGCACTTGGTGAAAAGTCTCACTCTGTCTTTCTTGGCCTTTGACACACTACCTTTGCCTTAGAGAGTGCTCAGAGATCTGCCAAGCTGTGTTTGAAGGCCTCTGGAACCTGAGCAGCAGATAGAGGCTGAGAGCCCTGGGCTCAGTGGTGTGGAGACTGAGAACAGTAGAGGAGCACCCTGAGAATGCCTGAGGGTGGTTTGAGACATGGAGAAGTTTTCTGCATAGTGACAAACTACAAGAGAAAGAACTAAAGCCACAAAGTGGAGCTAAGGACAGCCAGACTGGACATGAGGAGATAGAAATGTCACTGCAAGGAAGTGCCCTGAGGAGTGAGTGAGGGACAGGATCTCCCTTGCTTGGCCCTTTGGATTAACGAAACACCTCCAGGTTTGCTCAGCATCAGAGCAAACTTTCCCTGGTTTCCTGATCTGTCAGCACTGCCTCCAGTTCTCTGCTCTACCCAGACCCTGGAGACACTTTCCCAGTATTGTCCCTCAGAGGGACCCATTAAAACTACAAGAAACTTCAAGGTCTGAATCTAACTTTGAATTCTGGAGTGGTTTCATCAGTTTCCTCTCAGTCTCTGAGGTTTAGATGGCACCAAAGCCACCAGAGGACTCATTAAAACACCCTGGGCTAGTGCGGAGCTGGGCCAGGCTCCTGGGCTGGGGGGAGCGGCTGGCAAGCAGGCAGCGCTGCAGAGAGACAGTTCTGCCCAGGAGCTGCTCCTCTGCACAGGGCAGCAGGGCTGAGGACACTGCCAGGGGATCTCAGGGAGATGAAGAAGGCAGAGAGAGCTTGAAGACGGCCAGGACTGGGAGATTGCTGAGAGCTTGCTGGAGGAGAAGTCACTGCAGTCACTGATACAGTGAGGCTGTGGGTGCAGCACTCTTTGGCTGTAGCTCCTGGAGGCATCTCCATCTCAGCAGCTGATCTTCAGCTGAAGGCTCCTGGAGTGTGCACACAGAAGGATGACCAAAGCCCTTCAGTTCCATCATGTGAGCAGCAATGAGCAGAGCTGGGTAAGGAGAAGGCTTCAGCCCCAGCCCCTCTGCTTTTCTCTCTTCCCTTCACTGTCTCTGGAGCACTGCAGGCCTGGCCCCTGTTTCTACACCTCTCCATGGGACTCTTGCTCTCTGGGATTGGGTTGCTGGTCACTTTCTGTTCTGACACCAGAGGCATCTTCATGGCAATTTTGTGTCCCTGTTGCATCTGAAGCTGTGCTGAACCAGGCCATTGGTTGGTAGTGATGGGGAATGAGCTGATCCATTCCTGACACAGCTCAGGGAGGAAGGTTACGATAAGCCTGAGAGGTGTCCCCTAACTTATCACTGTCTTTTCCTCCTTGCACAGGTCTCCATGCTCAGAGGCAGGAAATGTCCAACATCAGCTCCATCACCCACTTCCTCCTCCTGCCATTCACAGGCACAAGGCAGCTGCAGCTCCTGCACTTCTGGCTCTTCCTGGCCATCTACCTGGCTGCCCTGCTGGGCAATGGCCTCATCATCACCACCATAGCCTGGGACCACCACCTCCACAACCCCATGTACTTCTTCCTCCTCAATGTTGCCCTCGTTGACCTGGGCTACATCTCCAACACTGTCCTCAAATCCATGGCCAATTCCCTCTGGGACACCAGGGACATCTCCTATGCAGGATGTGCTGCTCAGGTCTTTTCTTTTGTCTTTTTCTTTTCAGTAGAGCTTTATCTCCTCACCATCATGGCCTACGATCGCTATGCTGCCATCTGCAGACCCCTGCACTATGAGACCCTCCTGGGCAGCAGAGTTTGTGTCCTCCTGGCAGCAGCTGCCTGGGCCTGTGGCTTTCTCACTGCTCTGCTGCACACAGCCAATACATTTTCCCTGCCCCTCTGCCAGGGCAATGCTGTGGAGCAGTTCTTCTGTGAGATCCCCCAGATCCTCAAGCTCTCTTGCTCCACCTCCTACCTCAGGGAACTTGTGCTAATCGTGCTCACTGCCTCTTTATTCTTTGTTTGCTTTGTGTTCATTGTGGTGTCCTATGTGCAAATCTTCAGGGCAGTGCTGAGGATCCCCTCTCAGCAGGGATGCCACAAAGCCTTTTCCACCTGCCTCCCTCACCTGGCTGTGGTCTCCCTATTTATCACCACTGGCTTCTTTGCCCATCTGAAGCCCCCCTCCATCTCCTCCCCATTCCTGGATCTGATGATGGCAGTTCTGTACTCGGTGGTGCCTCCAGCAGTGAACCCTCTCATCTACAGCCTGAGGAACCAGGAGCTGAAGGCTGCCCTCAGCAAACTGATCCCTGGGTGTTTTCAGAAGCAATAAACTCTTTGTCTTCTCCTGCAGAGCAGTTCTGATGCTTCTCAGTGCAGGCCCAGTCTGGCTTCTATACCTTTTGCTTCTGGTGGGGGATTTTGACTTGTGAGGATGCTGTCATCTCCTTCAGCAAGGCCTTTGACACTGTCCCCCACAGCAAACTGCCGGCTAAGCTGTCAGCTCGTGGTTTGGACTGTAACACTCTGTGCTGGGTTAGGAACTGGCTGGAGGGCGGAGCCCAGAGAGTGGTGGTGAATGGTGCCACATCCGGCTGGCGGCCAGTCACCAGTGGCATCCCCCAGGGATCAGTGCTGGGCCCCATCCTCTTTAATATCCTCATTGATGATCTGGATGAGGGGATTGAGTCAGTCATCAGCAAATTTGCAGATGACACCAAGCTGGGAGCAGATGTTGATCAGTTAGAGGGCAGAAGGGCTCTGCAGAGGGACCTCGACCAACTGGACAGATGGGCAGAGTCCAATGGGATGGCATTCAATCCCCTCTTGAATACCTCCCTGGGCAGCACATTCCAATGACGAATGACTTGCTCAGTGAAGAACTTTCTCCTCACCTCCAGCCCAAACTTCCACCGGCACAGCCTGAGACTGTGTCCCCTTGTTCTGGTGCTGATTTCTAGAAGAGACCAACCCCTTCCTGGCTACAACCACCTTTCAGATAGCTGTAGAGAGAAACGATGTCATTCAACAAATCCAAGTGCTGGATGCTGCACTCTGGCCGCAGCAACCCCATGCAGAGCTACAGGCTGGGGTCAGAGTGGCTGAGAGCTGCCAGACGGAGAGGGACCTGGGGGTGCTGATTGACACCCACCTAAACATGAGCCAGCAGTGTGCCCAGGTGGCCAAGAAGGCCAATGGCATCCTGGTCTGCATTAGGAATAGTGTGGCCAGCAGGAGCAGGGAAGTCATTGTGCCCCTGTACTCTGCATTGGGTAGGCCGCACCTTGAGTCCTGTGTCCAGATCTGGGCCCTCAGTTTAGGAAGGACATCGAGACACTTGAATGTGTCCAGAGAAGGGCAACAAGGCTGGGGAGAGGCCTTGAGCACAAGCCCTATGAGGAGAGGCTGAGGGTACTGGGATTGTTTAGCCTGGAGAAGAGGAAGCTCAGGGGAGACCTCATTGCTCTCTACAACTACCTGAAAGGTGGTTGTAGCCAGGAAGGGGTCAGTCTCTTCTCTCTAGCAATCAGCACCAGAACAAGGGGACACAGTCTCAAGCTGCACCAGGGGAAGTTTAGGCTGGAGGTGAGGAGAAAGTTCTTTACAGAGAGAATCATTCATCATTGGAATGTGCTGCCCAGGGAGGTGCTGGAGTCACCGTCCCTGGAGGTGTTCAAGAGGGGATTGGATGTGGCACTTGGTGCCATGATCTAGTCATGCGGTCTGTGGTGATGGGTTGGACTTGATGATCTTTGAGGTCTCTTCCAACCTTGGTGATACTGTGATAATGTGATAGCCTGTTTCAGGTGAATCTGCCTTCAGGTAACCTTCAGCACACCCCTGGGAGCCCAAGCTGCACCCACAGCTGCAGGAGAGAACTGCCTCCACCATATCCTGTAGGGACTGCTCCGGAGACAGGCACAGTCCCACAAGCCTCAGCATTTACCATCTTGGCTGCAGCTACAAAGCTAGAAAGCCACTAGTGAGGCTGTGTCTTTTCACTATTCACGTTTAATACCATTCTTGGGTTTGTTCAAAATCCCCACGCTTGCCTGCATGCTCTTGGGGCAGCCCTGGTTCCTGCTGGAATCATAGTGTGAGCATGATTGGTTGATTCCTGTTAAGTCTCTTTGCAAAGGTTCTTTAGCTGTGTGCCCTGACTGCTGGCCCCGATGCTGGTTGAGCAGCAAGGTGCCAGTCCAGCCTGCCCCTAGTGGGCAGGCACAGAATTACAACACAGTTCTCTGCCCAGTTGAAGACCTCATCTGTATTTTGTCTATTTTTGCTCAATGCTGTTAAACTCTTCCCTTTCATGCAGATTGAAGCCACAACCCTGCTCTCCTACCTGTATGTGTGCTCTAAATATGCTGTTATTATTTTCACTATTAATAAATAATAATTAATACTTTATTACTATTTCATATTTAACAATCACAACACATCCTCAACTAGATCATGTTGCCCAGAGCTCTGCTGAGCCTCACTTTGAATATCTCCAGGGATGGGGCCCCAGATACCTCCCTGGGCAATCTGTTCCAGCCTTCCACTGTCCTTGTGCTGCAGAAGTTGTTCCTAATATCCAATCTAGATCTGCTCCAGTTTGAAGCCATTGCCCCAGGTCCTGTTGCTGCAGCCCTTTGTAAACAGTCTCTCTCCATCCTTCTTGTAGCCTCCTTCAGGTACTGGAATTTCACTGTTAGGTCTTGTTCCAGTGAGTTCTTTTTGATGAGGAATGAATTCATTACAGGTACCACAGGTGCTGATAGCTGTGGCTTTATTTAGTATAAAGATGACCGAGGCTGCACCACAGCGCTGCAAGGCACTGGCCCCAAAGCAAGGCACAGCCCTGGGAGTTACCCAGAGGTAAGGAATTAATGTCCTTAATTTATAAATGATACAGCAAATGTTAATAACCTTTTATTAACATGAAAGGTTCCCAAAATGTATCAAAAAGGTTCCAGGTATGGTTAGGATATAGATTTGCAATGGGATGTGCAGGAGTTAGGCAACTTCAACAATTCTGTGCAAACTGGGAGGAATAGCAGAGAGAGAGACGCCTGGGAGCGAAATGGCCTCAGCCACACAGGGGAGATCAACCAGAATCCTGAAGCCAAAGAGGCAATAGATTAATTACTCACAGCTGGTTCCCCCCAAGCAGGCAGTGCTGCTGCTGCTGGGTATGAGAGGCTTTGGGGAGCTCTCATGTGCCAGGCAGGGCAGGGTGCCAGCAGGAAGGCCAAGCAGTCCTGGGACTGCTCTGGCTTCAGTAGGCTGTTAACGATGCTTTTCATGCTGGGCACTTGCTTTGCCCTGGGGAAATTGAGGCAAGGCAAAATCCTGGTTGCAAGGAGCAGCAGGCTTGGCTCTGACTCCTGAGCTCATGGCTTCTCTCCTAGCTTGTGGTGTGCAGGCTCCTGGCTTTATCCCAGGGGCTGGACCAGGCACTCAAGGCAATGCAACTTGAGGCAACTTCAAGACAGACATGTCCAAGCAGGTTCAAGCAAGGCAAGGCTTGGGCAAAGCTTGGTGTAATGGGTTGGGGCAGATCCCCTCCCCACCACAGGCAGAAATAACGACTCAGACAAACGGATTGCAAAAGTGATGAAAGTTTAAATAGAAAGCAGTGAATGTTACAGAAAACCCAAAGCGCAGTGACAAAGAAAGATCCCATCCCCACCTGAGGGTGCATGCAAAACCCCCAGGGCTCCTTCTTCCCCCTCCCTCTGCTGGGCTAGTCTCAGCTGGCCAGGCCTGAGACTGCCCATCCCCCTGTGGCCTTGGGCCCAATCAGGCCCATGGCCGGGAGATCTCTCCCCCAGTTACCAAGTCTCGGAGAGGGAAGGAAAAAGAGGAAGTGCCAGACTCCGCACTGGATCTTATAGTGGTGCAAAGAATTATGGTAGGAAATACACAATTTCCTGTGTCCATCCCTCTGGGATGGACTTCTGGACACAGGAAACACCCCTGTGGCAGAGGGCACCCAGCCCAAACTACGACACTTGGGCAAGGCACAGGCCACTAGAGATCAGCCTGTATATAAATCTTGCCCAAGATTTGATTGGGCAAACAGGGCACTGAAGCCAGCACACAGATACCCAATGAGAAGGGATTCTGCCAGGCTGTGGCCATAAAAGGCAGAGCCATAGGCCTGGGAGCTGTGGCCAGCACACTGCCCTTCTATTCTATTCTATTCTATTCTATTCTATTCTATTCTATTCTATTCTATTCTATTCTATTCCATGCCATTCCATGCCATGCCATTCCATTCCATTCCATTCCATTCCATTCCATTCCATTCTATTCTATTCTATTCACCCAGATGCAGGGTTGTACACCAGACCTGAATGGTGCTGTCCCCTTTGGTCCTTTTCCCACACTGCCCTGGCTGCTACAGGAAGAAGGGGGCAGAGGGGGACTATGTCTGACACTTTGGGGTCTGGCCAGGTTTGTGCTGGGGGAGTTTGGCCCCATCCTCTTTAACATCTTCATTGATGATATGGATGAGGGGGTTGAGTCAGTCATCAGCAAGTTTGCAGATGACACCAAGTTGGGAACAGATGTTAGTCAGTTAGAGGGTGGAAAGGCTCTGCAGAGGGACCTTGACCGACTGGACAGATGGGCAGAGTCTAATGTCATGGCATTTAACAAGTCCAAGTGCCGGGTGCTGCACTTTGGCCACGGCAACCCCATGCAGAGCTACAGGCTGGGGTCAGAGTGGTTGAGAGCTGCCAGACAGAGAGGGACCTGGGGGTGCTGATTGACAGCCACCTAAACATGAGCCAGCAGTGTGCCCAGGTGGCCAAGAGGGCCAATGGCATCCTGGCCTGTATTAGGAATAGTGTGGCCAGCAGGAGCAGGGAGGCCATTCTGCCCCTGTACTCTGCATTGGTTAGGCCACACCTTGAGTCCTGTGTCCAGTTCTGGGCCCCTCAGTTTAGGAAGGACATCGAGACACTTGAACGTGTCCAGAGAAGGGCAACAAGGCTGGGGAGAGGCCTTGAGCACAAGCCCTATGAGGAGAGGCTGAGAGAGCTGGGATTGTTTAGCCTGGAGAAGAGAAGGCTCAGGGGTGACCTCATTTCTCTCTACAACTACCTGAAAGGTGGTTGTAGACAGGAGGGGGTTGGTCTCTTCTCCCAGGCAACCAGCACCAGAACAAGGGGACACAGTCTCAAGCTGCACCAGGGGAGGTTTAGACTCGAGGTGAGGAAAAAGTTCTTCACCGAGCGAGTCATTCGTCATTGGGATGTGCTGCCCAGGGAGGTGGTGGAGTCACCGTCCCTGGAGGTGTTCAAGGGGAGATTGGACATGGCACTTGGTGCCATGGTCTAGTTGTGAGGTCTGTTGGGACAGGTTGGACTTGATGATCCTTGGGGTCTCTTCCAACCTTGGTTAGACTGTGATACCATGACACCCAGTGAACCTGAGAGCAGAGCCTGATCCCAAGCACCCTGAGTACCCTAAGAGCATCATGGCTGTACCGAGGATCGCAACATGGCGGAGCTGACCGGAGCTGACTGGAGCTGACCGGAGCTGACCAGAGCTGACCAGAGCTGATGGGAGCTGACCGGAGCTGACCAGAGCTGACTGAAGCTGACCGGAGCTGACCAGAGCTGACTGGAGCTGACTGGAGCTGACCAGAGCTGACTAGAGCTGACTGGAGCTGATTAGAGCTGACCGGAGCTGACTGGAGCTGGCCAGAGCTGACTGGAGCTGACTGGAGCTGATTAGAGCTGGCCAGAGCTGACTGGAGCTGACTGGAGCTGATTAGAGCTGACCGGAGCTGACTGGAGCTGACCGGAGCTGGCCAGAGCTGACTGGAGCTGACTGGAGCTGACCGGAGCTGGCCAGAGCTGACTGGAGCTGCCCAGAGCTGCCCGGAGCTGACTGGAGCTGATTAGAGCTGACAGGAGCTGAGCATCTCCCATCCAGGCAGGTGTCCCCCAGAGACCAAATCTTGTCTGGCTGGATCGGAGCAAAGGGCAGCTGCCCAGTAGTGATCTTCAGCATTTTAAGGGTCCTGCATCCTGCAACATGAGGCCAGGACACCGCAGGAGCCTGGGCTGGGGCTTGGAGCCAAAGGCCCTCCCATATGTCACAATCCTGTTATGTAACTTCTCACCTGCTGCTCTTGCGCACAGCCCACTCAGGGGTTCTCACGCCCCCTGCCCACCAATCGCCTTCCTCATCTTCACCTCCCTCAGGTCCATTAGTGGTCAAGCAGGAGCTCGAAGGTCTTTCATGGTTAGCTCAGGAGGTTGACACATCCAGTACATTCCCATCCCCCTCAGCTTCATAAACAAAGGGCCTACAGATCCATGTTGTCCACTACTCTTATCGTGCACCTGGGAGCTGCTGGTCAAACACAGCATTCCCAGACACCCCCAGGCAGCTGGGCACAGGCACCAATTATTCCCAGGCAGTTCTCAGCAGCTGGATATTTCTAATCAAACTCCCTACTCCTCCTTCCCTGCTGCAGGTCTCCCCAGAATCTCCTCTTCTCCAGGCTGACCAACCCCAGCTCCCTCAGCCTGTCCCCATAGCAGAGGTGCTCCAACCCCCTGGATCATTTTTGTGGCCCTCCTCTGGACCTACTCCATCAGGTCCACGTCCTTCCTATGTTGCGGGCTCCAGAGCTGGACACACTGCTCCAGGGCAAAGTGGCAGCTTCCCCTCTCTCAATCTGCTGGCCATGCTGCTTTGGATCCAACCCTGGCTGCCACTGGCCTTCAGGGCTGCAAGCTCACACTGCCTGCTCCTGTCCAGCTTCTCATCCACCAGCACCCCCAAGTCCTGCTTCTCAGGGCTGCTTTCTAACACCTCCTCTCCCAGTCTGTATTGATAGTGAGGATTGTTCTGGCCCCAGTACAGAACCCTGCACTTGCTCTTGTGGAACCTCATGAGGCTCACCTGGGCCACCTCTGCAGCTTTTCCGGGTCCCTCTGGTGTATCAACCCCACCACTCAGCTGGTGTCAGCTGCACACTTCTGCTGGTGCCTGGATCCCACTGCCTGTAGCACTGATAAAGATATTTAGCAGCACAGCCACTATCACTGCTCTCCATCTGGACTTCAAGCCATTGACCACTACCCTCTAGATGTGACCATCCAGCCAATTCCTTATCCACTGAACAGGCCACCCAGCAAATCCATTTCTCTCCAACTTGGTGAGCAGGATGTTGTGGGGGGACCATGTCAAGGGCCTTGCAGAAGTCCAGATAGATCACATCCAGAGGTCATCCCTTGTCCACTGACATTCACTTTACCATAGAAAGCCTGCCCCTGCTAAAGCCATGCTGGGTGTCTTGCATCTCCTCCCTGTCTTCCATGTGCCTCAGCTTGGCATCTAGGAGGATCTGTTCCCTGATCTTCCCAGGCACAGACATGAGGCTGACAGGTTGGTAGTTCCCAGGGTCCTCCTTTCTCTCCTTCTTAGCAATGACTGTGATGTGTCCTTTCTTTCAGTCCCCAGGGACTGTACCTGACTGCCAGGACTTTTCCCACGTTATGGAAGGTCCTGATGTCCTTCAGTGCAGGCCCAGCCTGGCTTCTCTAGTGTAGGCTGCTGCACTTTTGAGAATCTTATCCCCACAGAAATGTCTTTCTTTAGGCCATTCCTGGGTCTGTCTTGGTCTGTGTGGTGTGACCCAGAGACTGTAGACATGAGGAGCTGTGATCTCTTTGTGTTCAACGCAAGAAAGTATCTTGCAGTGACTTGTTCCTCTGAGCAACCTCCTCAAAGCCTTCTCTGAAGCTGCAGGGCAGGGCCTATGTGGAGAAATAGATGGGAAATGAGTCCCAGCACAGCAGCAGTGCCAGGGAGCTCCAGTGCTTGGGCTGTCCTGAGCTGCACTTTCTTCCCTTCCACACTCTCCTGCTGAGCCCTTGTGTTGGGGCAAGACTGAGAGCTCTGGCAGCTTGGACACTGCTGCATGGCAGCACTGGGACTGCAGGCAGGGACAGGCCAGGGACAGATGATCTACTCAGGGCACTGACTGAAAGCTTAGTTCTTCCAAAGTTTCTCTCAAGAGCAAGCCCAAGAAATTATCCCACAGATGAAAGCACCAGGGAACAGCTAAAGTGTGTGTGTGCAGGCAAGGGGCACACAGTGGTGTCCTCACACAGCCAGGCCTCCTGCAAGAGACCTGAAAAGCATCAGAGCAGGGTCTGACCTGTGCCTGTGCTCACTGCACACCCTGGGGAAGCTATCCCAGGGCAGTCATCCTGGACTAGTCCCTCACAACCACCACTTCCAGCCTCTCACCCCAGCTTGGATAGGTTCTTAGTCCCTCCATGTGAGGGACTAAGTGCCTGTTTGCATTGTGCAGATGAGATGTCAGCAGGGGCATTGTGTGTGGGGTGAGGGGAACCTGAGTGAGCACAAACACCAACAGCAGGAGGTCAGGGACACTCTGTGACTGCTGCAGTGCAGGGTCTGTGTGAGTGATGGGGAAAGATTCTGTCTCTAAACTTCCCAAGGTGAGGAAGGAGTTCATGAGGCCAGCTCAGATGTGAACACCTGACAGAGCTCTGACCTTTCTCTGTGTGACTGCAGAACAAACTCTCTGCTCCAGGGAGATTCATCTCAGGTGCCTTGGACAGGTTCATAGCAACAGTTCCTGTCTGCTCACATCACCCTACCTGGATTGTGCCCTGAAATGTGCACAGAGCCATTAGGGAGGTTTTGGGTCTTTGGAAAATGCATCTTCAAGAAGGCCAAGAAGGAGGATGGGACACCTTCCAGGCTGGTCACCCTCAGCACAGTCCCTGGGAAGGTGATTGGCCAAACCTCCCTGCAGCTATTTGCAGGCCTTTGCAGGACAAGAGAGAGACTAAGGAATATCTGTGAGTAGGGGAAGGAGATGGATTGTCCCTGGACCTTAGCCAGGGCTTTGCCATGGTCTCTTCTAGATTCTTTAGAGCCAGAATGGTGATAGCTGGAGAGAAGAAATGGATGAGGTGGTGGATGGGAAGCCAGCTGGTGGATCAAGCCCAAATATTCTCAGCTTAGAGTCCTCCTGGCAGATGCTTCCCAGTGACATCTCCCTCAGGGCAAGCCCTTGGGCCAGCACTGTGCAATGTCTTCATCAGCTTCCTGCACCATCTGACTCAGGACCTTTGCAGCTTCTCTGGGGATGAGGCCAAGTTTGGCAGAGCCTCTGAGGGACCTCATCTGCTTCACCCTGCCTTGAGTAGGGTCATTGGACAGGATGATGTGCAGGGACCCCTTCCCACAGGACAGATCCAGAAGCTCCTCTGAAGAAGGTTTCTGAACTCAAACCCTTGGCATGAAAGGTACCAGATGGGTTTGATGAAACTTTGATCTGCTCAGGCTCTGGCCACAAGGAGGGTGATGGTTGGGTGTGGGATCATGTGGTCAGTTGTGTCTCAGGAGCTCACAATTCACTAGGAAGACTGTGAAGGGGCTGTGAGGTGACTTCTGTCTCAGGAGGGGATTGGCCAGCAGCAGGAGCATGGCTGGAAAGGGACTGTGAGGTCAGTTCTGTCTGCAGGAGCTGATAGGGCAGCCCTGAGCTTTTAAGTTGCCATCTGACAGCATCTCTGCCAGGCCAGCAGAAGGCACCTGGCTGGCACAGGGACTGTGAGATGCCCTCTGCCGAGGGACCTGGGCTCACTGCAGGAAGGGCCTCAGGTACTGGTTGCCAGGTCTCTGCTGCCTGAGTACCTGATGGGACAGCAGCAGGCACAGGGCTTGGTGGTGTCTGCCTGAGAAGCTGCGAGGCCAGCAGCCTTGGGAGCTCCTGGTGAGGCCACTTCTGCCTGCTCAGCTGAAAGGCCACAGGAAGGCTGACGGGATGGGTGCCTGCTTGAAGGGTGCTTCCCAGATGGAGCTTTCCGGGGAGATAGGAAGCAGCAGGAGAGAGGAACACTGCCACATGGTGCAGCTTGGCAGGTGAGGACTGGACAGGAGGAGCAAGAAACCTCTCTCAAAGGGGAGTGCTGTGGTAGGAGAAGGTCTCCAGAAGGAGTCTGAGCTCAGCTCACCTCTGTGTTCCAAGGAGCAGAGTGTGAGTGTGGACAGACACCAGGGAAGGTCTGGAAATGCCAAGGTATGGAAGTGAGATGAGGGTCTCCAACCTGCAGGGAAGCAGAAGCAGCCGTGGGACAGTGTAGGGCAGTCTGTGGTGGAGATGGCAAAGGGCACTGACAATGCTGGGAGTGATCAAGAGAACCCAAGGCTGTGCCCCCTTGGCTATGACAACCATCTGCCACCAAGGCCTGTGAGGAGACATTGTCCCAAGGCACTGGCAGGGCCTCAGTGCCTCCTTGCACTTCCCCAGGAAGGCTGGGGGCTGTCATCCCCTTGTCCTTCACTCAGCATCACAAAATCCACATCCCCCTGCACCACACATGAGGGACAGGATCTGCCTGCCCAGGGGGCTGTGGTCAGATCTTGGCCTTTCTGCTCCATAAACCAAACCCAGGTATGCTGCCCTGCACTTTGCCTTTGTCTCCCTGCAGTCATGGCCTCCAATGAGCTGCCCTAAGGAGTCCCTGGGGAGGCTTTGGCAGTAACAAGCCTCAGTGGGGCCCATTAGTACTTCAAGGAACTTGTGTTTTGCTTCTGACTTCTTGAGCAGTGTCTTCTGTCTTCTCTCAGTGCCTGAGGATCCTGTAATGAGCCCAAGTGCCCTAAGGAGCTATTTGTGTCTCTGTAATTTCCTTCAAGATTCCAAAGTGCACCTAATAAAGCTCATTTGGTGATCATTCATCAAGTGATACTGACCCAGGCTGTCTCACCAGCACAGCTGCACTTGCAGAACATCTGTTTCTTCAGCTCTGACACTGTATGGACAGCTTTGCTCCTCACCTCCCCAGCCTCACCATGATTGTCCCTGCCCATCTGGGGCTTACCTCTCTGCTCCTTGCATCAGACTTCTCCACTGCTCTCTGCAGCTGGAGCTCACAGCTCCATGGCACCAGCTCCCCCCTGCTCTCCTTAGAGAAATGTCTGTACACAGCCACAGCAGAATTGCTGCTGTTTGGAAGCTAAGCAAAGTAAAGCCTGAGAAAGTCCCATCAGCAATCCAGCCCCCCGGGAGCCAGCTGCTCAGCACAAGCTGTCTCTCAGCAGGTGGCCTCTCTACAAGCATGTGGCCACACCAACAAGTTGAGGCATGGTTATGATCTATCAGCCAGTCAGCATTTCTGGGTAGTGAGAAGGAGGTTGGATCATAGCAGCCCTTTATCATTAACCACTTTGCAATCCCCAAGGTGATTCAGCAGAAAGTGTTAGAGCCAAACAGCCACTGAATGACAGAGGGGATAAGGACAAGGCTGACACTGGCTGACTGCAAGGGTTCCTGAAGTCAAATCTATTTCTAAGGCTGTGCCTGGAGAGAAGCACAAAACTCACAGACATAGGGACAGAGTCTGCTGGATGCAGTGCAAGAGAGAAACTCCCACCCTGGTGTCAGGCTCCCAACAGCGGACTTGTGGTGGTTGGTTACTGTGATCTCAAAGTGCAGAAAGCTCAGGAGGTTCACACCAGGGAGTTCACCTCAATCTACAGTAAAACTTTATTGTTTATCCATAGAAGGTAGAGGAAAGTGAGAGAAGAAAGGAGAAAGAGTAAAGTGAAGAGGGGAAAGGGAAAGAGGTCTATAGCTACCAACAACACAAGAATCCAAAGATGTCTCTCTGCTCCTGGGTCCAGTCCTGCTGGTCCATCTTGATCTTAGTGGGGAAAGCTTTCCTTCAAAGTCTTCTTGTTGCTGCTTCTTCTTCTTCTTGATAATGTGTTGCTGCAGCTTCTCCAGAACTCCTTCAGAACTTCTCCCATTGCTAAGGAGCCTTCCTTTATATCCAAGTTCTCACCTGTCGATGTCCAAACTCCACTTCTTGGGCCCCACGAGTAAGGCTTCCATACATGTCCAAGGAGGAATGACTGAGGTGTGCTCTGCCTTGGAGGTGCGTAGCCTCAGGCCAGGAGGTGTGTTTGCATGTGTGGTGAAGGCACATTATGCCCAGATACTGAATCTTGCCCTAGCATGTGGGCGAGCTCCCCCTCCTTCAGGAGGAAGACAAAAGCCAGAAGAGCACGCATCTAGTGCATGCTGTGCTCGTGCATTCGCCAAATATGGTAGAATTCTAGCTTCATGCTTTCTCATAGGTTGGAGCCAGTTGTTTATGAGAATGCCCATTGGTCAAACCCAGCCTCGAGGGATTCTATAAGTATTACCCCAGTGAGTAAACAAGTTTCCTCCTCCTCCACTCTGTCTCTGTGCTTGCTCGAGAGTGTAAGTCCGAGCCGCAGCCTCTGAAATTGAGTTTATCGTTGCCTAGCTTCTGTTACATACATGCATGCATATCAAAGCATCTGCATGTGAGAAGCGACTGGAAGAATTATTTCCACAGAGGAAGGACACTACGCTGAGCTAAGGAGCCAGCGTCACCATAGCCAGTCACACTGACCGGGACAGAGACCCCCGTCGCCATCGTATGGACTGGACCAACCCCTGAGGGTAAGATCTGCCCAGGTGCTGGGGAAGAAGGACTTGACCCATCCTGGTCATCCACGCAGTCGTTTAACCCCACCGTAGTGGGAGAGAAGAGCACCACGTGTGCCGCTCTGAGCCCCGTTAACTCCAGGGACTACTTAAACATTGTTCGTGCCTATACTGCACTGAACCCCGGGACCGCCTGAGTATCCTGCTGTCCCTTTAAGCCCAGCGAACGA